>NW_027504786.1:0-17522 GCF_021521415.1 Bidens hawaiensis
GAAGTTAAAAGGTGATGCTGATTCTCGTGACCATTATAAATCTAATGCTGTCGTCACTAATAATTATAATAAGGGAGGTGTTGGTGCGCGATACTTGGATCGTATGAGGGGTAGTTTTTTCCCATCTTCTAGAACGATCACAGGTGGCCTTTTTGGGAAAGGTGTAAATGCAAAAGCTAATGTTACCAACACAAGAGAACTTAAATCTAGTCCTTATTTGGATCATTCCAATAAGAGAGATTTTGTCAATCCGAACGTGCACATGTGAAATCAATTGCACATGCAGATGATCAAACCCAGAAACGTACTGTAAGTGGTTTTTGTTTTTCTTTGTTTTCTTGAAACTAATAATTCCAACTTTTTCACAGCTTGTGTTCTTAGATACATAATAAGTCACTCAGCAAACCTTTAATAATAATTATCGAGGTAAATTACACTTTTTTCGTCCTTTAGGTTTACCAATTACAAAGAACGTTCTTTATATGAAAAGTTGTTACACTTTTGTCCTTCCCACTAACTGATGTTATGTTATGTGGTCGATATCGCCGATATATCACCGATATATGGGTCCCTTGGTAAAATATCTGTCATAATATCGGTCCGGATATTATTGGTAATATAGGACCGATATTTGACAGATATCTTACCGATTTTCCAGATAGCAGTTTTTTAAGTCTTAATTTTCAGTCTTAATTTGTTGGTAGGAGAGTATCCTGAATTGTTAGTGTTAAATTGCTATATGCATAAATTCTGCATGATATATAAATTACCGATATCCCCGGTGGATATCTCACCGCAATAACCAACATCTCAAATATCGGTCCTTGACAAATATCCAATATTTTTCCGCATTAACAGCATAGATGTTATGATTTTTTCTGCCACTTTCTTAAAATTGACTATTGTACAAAGAAACTACAAAGAAACATTTATTTATAGTTTCTTTTTTTTTGTTTGAAGCATAATTATAGAAAAAATGAGAAAAATAAAATATTCAATCAAGCAAACAAAAATAAATAAATTATAAAAAAAAGTTATATGTATAAAGTGAGTAAGTTGATTCATTGATAAAATTTTTAAAAAATATTATAAATAAAAGTGATTAGAAGAATCAAAGAAGAAATTTTAAAGAAAGAAAAGAAAAAAAGAATTGTAAAAACTAACATTTGTTCCTTTAGTTGTAAGGTCAAAATGGTCATTTTTTAAAGGACAGATGTGACAATTTAAAATAAAGGACGTTCTTTGAGATTACGTTAGTTAAACATAACCTGCAACTTGGGGTAAATCTAGAGGAAAATAATTTGTAAGTTACTCGTAATTTACTTTTGTTACAGGTCAAAATGAGTTTTTGATATTAAAACATAATACATGCATAACACATGATGTATTGTACAGGTGGTTTTCGAGTCTCACCGTGCCCAGCACCCAAAAGGTCATGGCACCAGTTATTCTCCCGTTCATCACCAACCACAAATGTAATAAGCAGACCAAATCCAAATGAAAACTCACAAACTGACTCTCAGAATTCAATACCATCTCTGGTTACCCTGTGTCTCAAGGATTCGATAATCCTGTTTCATACGGGGTACCTTTTACTGCCCTATTTATGGATTCTAAGATTAATACAAATACAGATCTTCAGTTTTCAACTGAACGTGTACACAGAGAGCCCGAGATATACGAAGACCCCTGTTATGTTGCCGATCCCGTATCCTTAATCGGGCCAGTGTCAGACTCACTTGACAATTTCCCAATAGATCTTGGTTTTTTAACAGATGTTGGGAGTTTTGATGAAAAACATGTTTCTGCAAGCACTCGTGAAAAGAAGAATTTGGCCCTTGTAGATCATGGCGGGGATAATGATAAGGGATGGCAAATGTGGGAGAGTTCTTTTTCTCCGGATTCTCTTGGGTTAGTTAGTGGGAATGCAAACTGGTCTTCACCTCAAAAGACCTACTGCTAGTAAAGATCCATGGGCTTTGAGAACTTCACATGGCTCTATTTCAAGCAGCAGCGATAAGAATAGCAGTAGTAATAACTTGTCCATGAATCTACAGGAGAATGAGTTGCTTTATGAAATTTTGAATGGATCTGCATTTAATCATCCTTTTCAGCCGTCTAATGGCAGTGTTTGGGCCAAGTGTCATAATTAACATTAATGACACTTTTGCTACCAATTTTATGAAATTTGTTTATGAATAATTAATATTATATGTATTTGTTTTATAATTTGACATAAATAAAAAGGGTGGTGGAGGTGGAGGAGGTGGTGGTGTTGAAGGATAGGAAGCACATCAGGGTTAATAGGTCCTCCACTCCAGATGTACAGTCCCTTTGGTAATATGAATGAAAAAGAAAAAGAAGATATCTAGAAAAGAAAGAATATTATAGACTTTAATATAACTTCTCTTCTGATGTGGAATGAATGCAGTGGAAAGTTTAGAATATATTTACTTCATATCTCATTCACTTACTTTGGATTAATGTTTCTCTCTCATATATTTACTTCTGGTTCGGTTTGGCTGGTTTGTGGGTTAGCATAATAACAAGTTTACAATATTAAAAGATGGTTCATACATATCATTCATGGATGGTTGGGTATAGAATTGTGATTGAACGGTTAAACCTGGTTTTTTAAACCCTATACTGTGAAATCTATAAATCTCAAGCCATCTGAACCAGATGGTTTTGCTTTGGGTTGATGGTTCATTTATGAGCAATCATGTTTGTGGTACGAGTTAGAGGTGTATGAGCCGGATCGGTTTTGGAACCATTTCAGTTTTAGGGGTTGTTTGGTTCATTCAGATCTGAATGAGTCAGGTCTGAATGAGCCTCTGTCCCATTCAATAACAACAACAAGTTTGAATGATTTAGACTAATTTTAACCATTCAGATGTTTTTCTAGTTTAAAACCAAACAGTCTGAAGTCTGAATAAATCAGATGTTTGCATCTGAATGATTCCATTCAGATGTAAACAAACAGCCCCTTAGTCAAGGAATGCTAAAATCGGTTTTCTCCCAAACCTCTTTTATTTGACACCAGTGTTAAAAAATATAAAAATTTGTAACACTCATCAAATTTCCGTGCCATAAATATCAACTTTAAAAAAATGAATGACCATAATCTAATACCGACATAGAAAGTGAGCATACATACATGCTAAGATGATTATCTTATTTCAAATTCAAAATATTTAACGTTTAACTGGAAGACGTTTGAGATATAAAACAAGAAACGGAGCATTACACTATAAATTAAAGGAAACCGAATGGATAGTGTAGCAATCTACAGTGCCGAAGGGCATTTTGGGAGTTTCGCAGTAACCAGGGGGTATTCTTGGGATTTTGATGTGTTTGCATGGCTTTAACCGGTGACCTTCCACCGCTCACCATGGAGGTTTCTCTTCTTCCTCGTCTTTCTCCGACGAGGACCGAGCATTGTCGCGGTGTCACTGACAATTAATCAACGCCGTCGGCAGATGAACACGACCAGCCCACATGGGTTGATTTTCTAACCCCCAAACAACAAGATGAGGTCGATGGCTTGCTCTTGAGCAACTGGGTAGAGAAGGACTCTCGCCGGAGGTGATATGGTCGACGGCTATGCCGTGCCGGGGACCGTCGTGGTCATTCTGCACTCGAACCGCATCCTTCGTTCCTGATCTATACAACAACTCTCGACTCTACGTCGCCGCTTAACCAACTAGCCAGAACCCTAAGACTATGTTTATCAACAACCCAACCCAACTTTTTAATAAAAAATTAATTTGTCTCTCTTCCACATACACAACCCAACATAACCCAATTTTTCACTTTTATTTACAGCCCAACTAAACCCAATTATTTTAATACATAATACATATATATTATTTATGTTTTAATTTATTATATAAACTCTATTAAAATTAAAAAAAATATTTGTTGGGTTTTAATAAGATTAATACCTCATGTACTAGTCTCAAGACTAATACTCCATGTATTAGTGTCAAGACTAATACTCCGTGTATTAGTCACAGATCCATGAATAATATTAAAAAAAATACATGTTTTTAAAAAATACTCCGTTTTTAATAAATTTTATATCGAAATACTCATAAAAATAAACTAAACAAAACTGTGTTTTTAAAAATTTAATATAAGTTAAAAAATATAAATTATTAACAAAAAATTAAATTGTATAGAAAAGAAATGGTTTGAAATTAAAGAAGAAAAAAAATAATATTTAAATGAAATGAGGTTGTGGTGAAGGCTGGGTTATTGAATAAAATTGTTTTTATCTATATTTTTATTTCTTCAACAATAACATGACCTCATGCAAGGTAATTGATAAACATGGTCTAAAAGATCACATGAATGTCATTTATGTAACTCTTTGTAAGCTAAAAGATCTTTCACAAATAATTTGATTGTAATGTGAAAAATATGTTGCTGGCATTTTTTGTGTTCTATGTTAACCTGAAATGTGTTACACTCATCAATTAAATTGTAACAAGTTAAAGACTTTAAAATGTTTTTAATGATAATATAAAACGTTTCTGTAACTGTCACGATACGGTTTTAAATTCGCGTTTGGATGTCCGAGTCTGTGATGGAATTATGAAAATTCTTCCGCAACGCGCGTGGATATATGGCTTGGAAATTGTCTATAAGTTTGTCTCCTTATGCATAATGTATACTTTGATTGCATCCTTCATTAGTGCGTGGTCAAGTGCAAATTACTTTGGTTAGTGTTGACTGTGCCTTTATTTTATGTTCGTAAGATGAATCGTGTATGTTTGGTGTCACATTTCTTTGTATTATTTGATTTCTTACCGGGTTATCCTGTTAATTGTTTGCTTTTCCTTTGATTGATTTACGTATTTCGTGTGCATACATATTTTGGGGTTTTGGGTTTAAGATAGGATGTGATTTTTTAGAAACTAAGGAATCTCGGTTGCATAATTACTTAAAGAAGTCGGTGTTAATGAGATAAAACCAATGAATATACTCAATAGTCAAGATTGTAGCATTAAACGAATGTTGAAATTGTTTGTTTTGATCTAGAGCATAATGAATTAACCAATTTACTATCCAGATTTTTAAGGGGGAAAGGATCGTGATCGACCGATTTGAAAACGGGTTCTAATTAGTGTGAAATTTTTTATATAGAAACAAAGATATTACATCAACATAGCAGATAGGCGGGCAACAAGCTGCGCCGCCACCCCTTCCTAAATTGCAAAGCCTAACCTGCTAAAGACACACACCTGACCTTTTGGAGTCGACACATTGCTATGCACAACCCGTTGGACCCTGGTTAGGAAACGGATAGCTTCCGGTGCCAAGGAGCCAAAGGTATCAAAAGCCAGAGGGACAAAAACATGTTGGTTCTCTTCGCAAGCTTTAGCATGTTTCTCCACTTTCTTCGTTTCAGCCCTTTTCATTGCTTGCACAGCTACAAACCCATTATCCCTCAAACCAGTTAAAGGAGATACCCCTATGAGATCAACACAAGCGTGTTTTCCCCCGGCCCAACCAAAGACGAGCAAATCTGCCGGTCGTAGAGTGGATCCCCCTTCCGTCGGGTCTGTAAGGAAGTTTACGGAGGCTTCCTTTTTAGCTGATATCCCAGCCCGCCTTAAGATGTCCCAAAGAACGTCCCGCACCCAATCATGTCGGTATTTGAACTCAGGCATGATTGGTAATTTAGTTTTTGACCATAGCGTTTTTTTAACTGCTCACGCCAGTTCCACCCGGATCACCTTTAGAGCAATTTTTTTATATATCTAATTATTAAAGTATCCATGAAATAATGGGATAGGTGCGCAAACATAGTTTTTGACCCAAACAGGCTCCTATTGAATACATGTCACGTTGAGTTAAAGAATGTTAAATTTGCACCGGGTCGGCTCAATGATTTTGGTGGCCTAAAGCGAATTCTAAAACGAAGGCCTTTCGTGAAAAATAAATAATAGTTCTGCTAAAAGCTATCTAGTTGAAACATGAATCAATATTAGACAACGATCTGGGTTTGAGAGTTGGAGGTCTTGGTTCAAGTCTCACAGACGACAAGACTTAAAAAGAAATTCACCGTTTTAAAAAAGTAATAAAATCCACAAAATATGGTCCTATTTTTCATTAAACAAAACATGAAATTTGTTAACACTCTCAACGATCACGAGGGAAACGTCGATAAATCAATTCCTCTACCATAAAAACTATAACGATGTTGATCTTTAAAGCATAAAATTTATCATGGATGAATTATGGAAAGCATCATGTAACATATATACATGCACTACACGTATCAATACTATGCAAGGATTAGATTGAAAAGTGATTATACTTATAGTTTTGAGGCCCTAGAAAGTGGTGGCCCCAAGCTAATGCTTGGGTTGGTAAAGCATAAGGGTCGGCACTGAATTTGCATTATTGGTGAAACAGGTTTGGTTGAGTTAAAGAAAGTCAAAAATCGCTATTTGGTGAAATAGGTAAGTTATATGGTTTTTAAAGATTTTTTACAGGTTGCTTTTGTTCGATCAGATTTTTTTTTCTGTTTTGCAAGTTGTTTGATATATTTAGTGTGGCCTGATGTTTGTTTTCACTATAAGTTTGATGCGTGTATTGATGTTAACGAAACATTATTAGAAATCAAAAACTTTGTTTGCTCTAGGTTTGTAACATTTTTTTTTATTTGTGATTGTGTTTTTGTTCACAGACAATGTTTATTATTGGTTGATGATTAATGTCTGTTATTAGTTGATGATTAAAAGTTGACGTGTTGGCGAATGACGACTTAGTGTGCCTGGTAATATCTTTGGTTCATTTTTTGTATTATGTTTTTTTATTAAATTACTTAAGGAGTAAGTAAACTGAAATTGAATTAGAAAGTACAACTCACAAACATAAATGCAGGTATAATGACCAAATGCAGTTGGCTGTTGGAACCATTATCAAGACAAAACGAGGACCTTTTGTATAAGCGAGCACCTTTTTTATGCGCAAGACACAAAATATGTTAACATAAATCTGAAGCATATGTATAAAACTATTAATGACTGCTACGCTAACGGAAATATATAACTCAGATAAAACGATGCAATCGTTAGATCGCTACGGTGTAACTAGCCGGGGTAACTACTAGTTTAAAATTAATCAAACATTGTTTAAGAAAAAAAATCATGTAAGATTATATATATATATATATATATATATATATATATATATAAAGGATTATATTAATACTCTAGATATATAAGGGTGGATATATAAGGGTGAGCTTATTGGGGAACTCTAAAAAGTGGGGAATTGGAAAACTCAATTCCCAGCTTTTGATCATTACTCACATCTTTATGGTGCACCTTCAATCACCTACATCATATTATTTTTGTAAAAGAAAAAAACCCTTAAGAAGCCCAAAAAAAATAAAAAAAGTTAAAAAGCCAAAATGTTTATCTAGCATCCCCGGTCTAAAAGAAAAAATAAAAAACTCTTCAAAAAAGTAGTTAAAAAAATATTAAAAAAACAAAAAAATAAAAAAAAACAAAAAAAAATATATATATCCAGTATTCCCCGTTCAAAAATAAATAAATAAAATCTTGGTTTAACCCTCGGGTTTAGTTTAACTTTTAGGGATATGTTTTTAGGGGGTTTACGTTTTCCAGGTTGAATGCTAGGTTTTTTTAGGTGGGTGGGGGGGGGGGGGGCTTTTCTTGCACACGTGACGATGGAAAGATAACAGAAAAAGAAAAATGCAGAAATATATTATAACCGCCACATTGAAACTCGCATAATATTGTACATGCGTAAAAACTTAACTTGAAAATGTTCATTAACACTAAATTTCATGAGATAACTGTATGTTGGTTTTAATACATATATAATTGTTGAATATACATTAAAATTATAACGAAAAGTGTTGTTTTACATTTAAATCTTTAAGAACTGTTTTTTACATTTAAAATTTTAATGAGATTTGTTGTTTTACGTTTAAAATGTTAATGAAAAATGCTATTTTACATGTAAAACATTATTTTTATAAATAATGTGATGTAGGTGATTGATAGTGTATCATAAGAATGTGAGAAATTGATCAAGGGTTAGGAAGAGAGTTCCTTACTTTTTTAAAGTTCTCTTTTGAACCTAACTCTCTCTCTCTCTCTATATATATATATATTACACACACACATTAGCGAACCCATTTTAATAATATTGCATGTTGTGTATTAAAATATATTATAACTAGTTTTTAGCCCGCATATTACGTGAGTTATTTTAGAGGGTTTTTTTTCATCATGATTTTCAGTCACTTCAGGATTCAAAATCCTCATCAAAAGCAATTGGTTTAAAAAAATTAACGTGCATTAATCCTAGGAGACTTTTTAACCTTCTTTTTGGTTGCTTTTACTTTTGGTCTAGATATATGACAAGCGAAGTACGGGTAACTGGATAAATAAAAAACAAAAAAACAAAAAATTAAGAAATCAGAATGTTTCCCCCTTCATCAACCCCCCCCCCCTCCCCCAAAAAAAAAACCGACGAAAAGACACAATGTTAAAAATGAACAAACAACAAAATGATAAAAAAAAGAAACATTAGGTAGCAAAATCTAACACAACGTCGAACAAAATATAACACAATGTGAAGTAATATAATGCAATATCAAGAAAAAAAGACACAATGTTAAGGGAAAAAGACACAATTAATGATAAAAATAAACAAACAACACAATGATAAATAAAAAGACATAATGATGTTTTTTCCTCAATATTGTGTATTTTTCGAGTTTTTTTTTTCTTTTTTTTAGAACAAGAAAGACGGTGTAAACATTTTTGCGTTTTTACATTTTCATTTTTTTATTAAAATTTGAGTTAAGTTTTTTTTTTTATTAATTTTCATTATTTTTTTGAGGGGTTTTTATTTTGCTAAAAATCCTTCTCATTTTTGTCTCATTTTATAGAATAACTTGACCCTACTTTTAACAGGGTTAATGTTTGTTGTTTTTTGTTGTCCTAGGCAGTTTCATTACATTCTTTCTAGAATTTTAAAATTTGTTAGTTTTATTGTTTTACCCGGTTTGTTTATGTTTTTTCTTTTTTTTTTTGAATGTTGTGAATATAATGTAAGGCGTGAATAACGCCAATTGAATTAAGCCCTATAACATTCGCAAATATAATTAGGGTATGCACCCTTTTAACCTTCGCATATATTATTAGGGTATGCAACCCTTTTAACCTTCGCATATATTATTAGGGTATGCAACCCTTTAACCTTCGCAGAAATTAGAAGAGTCTGCAACCCTTTAACCTTCCATATATTATTAGGGTATGCAACCCTTTATCCTTCGCATATATTTTTAGGGTATGCAACCCTTTATCCTTCGCAT
Source organism: Bidens hawaiensis (assembly GCF_021521415.1). Classification (NCBI taxonomy): domain Eukaryota; kingdom Viridiplantae; phylum Streptophyta; class Magnoliopsida; order Asterales; family Asteraceae; genus Bidens; species Bidens hawaiensis. The sequence continues at coordinate 9,365 of NW_027504786.1, forward strand.
ATATTATTAGGGTATGCAACCCTTTAACCTTACCCAACCTTACCTTTCATTAGCATATCCGTGCAATTAATACCATACACAACATAATCGTACATACTCCCTTATTCACATACATATTTCATACATACTATACTACACTTACCTTAACAATACGTGCAATACCCGAAGGTCGTTCACGTACGGTCAAGCATACATACATAACTATCACAATCGTCAATAAGACATACACTTCCCATTTAAGGTAAGTGTATTAACATTCACATCGAGTATGCACACAGCCCCGAAAACATAACAAGGAAATGGGGCTAGAAACTCACCTGTATTCGGTTACGTTCACCATTAATGGTAATCCCTTTCTTCAGTTGTGCACGGCTAACTGTATAATAATTACACGTATCAATTAACTATCTCTACTCATATCGTCTTTCTAGTTTAATTATTACCCTCAACAAACGAGGGTTCCGGGGGCAGAGCCCCTGGCTGGGGTCGAGCTGCCAGGTCAGCTTGGAAAAATTTTATTTACATTAACTGTCTTAACACATTTTTCACTAGGATTTTAATTCATTTTCTAATTCGTTAACTCATTCCTCATAACGATTTAAGTCTGATTCATAATCCGATTCGTTACCGAACTTAACTTGAGCGAACTTAAGGTTCGACGAACTTAAGGTTTAGCGAACTTATCAAGAGGCGAAGTTAACCATCCGGCGAACTTAGCCTTAGGCGAAATTAATGTTAGGCGAACCTAGTACTCGGCGAACATGCTTGGCGAACTTACCAGCGAACTTACTTGGGAACGAAGTTGATCAGGAGCGAACTTGGCATGTAGCGAAGTTATCCAGCTGCAGCCCTTTTCGTCCCTAATCCTCCCCGTAATCACCATCGTTCAACATGAAATCCCCGGGTATGGCATTTTACCATCCCGCGATCATTCATGTGGTCGTTTTGGATTTGATTTGGCCTGAAAACATGTAGAGTTTGGACCTTTAATTTCAAAAACGTTCAATACAAGACCTTTAGTTTATCTTAAACGATTCGTAAGCAGACACGGGTTTTCTTAAGTTTGTTTCCAACATCAAGTTAACAACTTTACGTTCCATTTACACCCGGTCTAATCTTGTTCTAAGTTTCAAGGTTAAACGTTAATAAAAACGTAAACTTTAAGATCGAAACATACCTTTTCGTGTTCGTTTGATCTCGTTTTGCTTGATTAAGAATCCTAGATCTTGTATATAGCTCGCGTAACAAAGATCTACTTGAACTATCGTCTACTCGATTCCTAACTTCGCCCCAACCCTCACGGCCGTGTATATATATGTGTAGGTGTGTGTGTTTTTGAGTGTGATAGGCAAATATGGAAGGTAAGAATGAGGATTAGGGTTTTAGGGATGGTTTAAGGGGTATTTATATCCTTTAAAGCCCGTGGACCTAAGGCCCATTACCCTTCGATCCATCCTAATTAGTCCAACTCCATGATCTTTAATAATACTAATTAATTATTTAGGCCCGATAACTAAACACAACTTTCTTTTATTAAATACGAAATTTTAGGATGTTACAAGTCTTCTCTCCTTAAAGAGGTTTCGTCCCCGAAACCTAACTATTACTTAAACAAACTAGGGTAGAACTTGCGCATCTCATCCTCAGCTTCCCAAGTAGCACCTGATCCCTTGCGGTGCTTCCATATCACCTTCACCAATGGTATGACCATGTGACGAAGCTGCTTCTCCTTTCGATCAACAATCTCTATCGGTTGCTCGATGTAGTTTAGCTGTTCATCAACCTCAATGTCCATCAATGGCACGTGGGACGTGTCATCGGCTAGACATTTTCTCAGGTGAGAAACATGGAAGGTTGAATGAATTCCTTCTAACTCATCGGGTAAATCCAGCTTATAAGCTACTTCACCCACACGATCTAAAATCTTAAACGGTCCGATGTACCTCGGACTCAACTTCCCTCTCTTTCTAAAACGAATAATTCCCTTCCAAGGCGAGACCTTGAGCATCACGTTGTCACCAACGTTAAACTCGATCGGTCATCGCCGCTTATATGCATACGACTTCTGTCTGTCTTGAGCGGCTTTCATTCTTGCTTTGATCTGATCGAACCTTGAAGACGTTTCTTGAACAACTTCTAAACTCCCCATTTCTTTCTGGCCAATCTCACCCCAACACACCGGGGTTCTACATCGTCTACCATAAAGCATCTCGAACAGTGGCATACCAATACTTGAATGGTAACTGTTGTTGTAGGAGAAATCTGCAAGATGCAGGTGACCATCCCAACTTCCACCAAAGTCTAAAACACAAGCACGTAGCATATACTCAAGGGTTTGGATCGTCCTTTCATACTGTCCATCTGTTTGAGGATGATACGCCGTACTGATGTTCAACCTCGTTCCCATAGCTTCATGGAACTTCTTCCAAAACCTCGAAGTAAACCGGGTATCTCTATCAGACAGGATCGATAACGACACTCCGTGTTTGGCCACAACCTCTTTAATGAACAAGCTTGCCAACGTTTCTGACGAGATAGCCTCTCGTATAGTAAGAAAGTGAGCACTCTTGGTCAAACGGTCCACAATCACCCAAATGGTATCATGATGCTTAGCTGTACGAGGTAGCTTAGTTACGAAATCCATGATGATGTGTTCCCATTTCCATTTAGGTATCTCCAGCGGTTGCATCTTTCCATAAGGCTTCTGGTGCTCTGCTTTGACTTGTAAACAAGTTAAGCACTTACTGACATAATCCACTACGTCATTCTTCATTCCTGGCCACCAGTATTCCCTTTTCAAATATTGATACATCTTCGTAGCTCTTGGAAGAATCGAATATCTCGACTTATGAGCTTCATCTAAGATTTGACCTCTGAGATCTCCATGGCGTGGAATCCACATACGGTCAAACCTAGTCTTAACACCATGAGTGTTTTCCATCAACTCATCTTGTTGGCCGTAAATTCTTTCCTTCTTAACTAACCCTTCATCTACCAACACTTCTGACTGCACTTTGATGATTTCTTCGAAAAGGCTTGAGTTGATAATCAGCTGGTATGACTTTACTGTTGCAATGACTTCCTCGTTCATACAGCTTAGCGCGTCGGCGACCACGTTATCTTTACCGGGATAGTACTTAATGTCGTAATCGTAATCCTTAATCAACTCTAACCATCCTCTCTGTCTCATGTTCAGTTCCTTCTGGTCGAAGAAGTACTTTAAACTCTTATGATCCGTGTAAATAGTACACTTAGTCCATATAAGTAATGCCTCCATATCTTTAAAGCATGCACTACTGCTGCTAGTTCTAAATCATGCGTCGGATAGGTACTCTCATTGACTTTCAACTGTCTAGACGCGTAAGCTATCACCTTTCCTCGTTGCATCAACACGCAGCCTAACCCACGATGCGAAGCATCAGTACAAACAACCAAATCCTCGTCACCATCGGGTAAAACAAGGATTGGAGCTTGCGTGAGTCTCTTCTTCAACTCCTAGAAAGCCTCTTCTTGAAACTTACCCCAACTGAATACTATCGACTTTCGGGTCATACCAATCAACGGTGCGGCTATCTTGGAGAAACCTTCGATGAATCTCCTGTAGTAGCCAGCTAACCCTAGGAAGTTTCGTATATCAGTCAGATTCTGTGGAGTCTTCCAATTCGTTATTGCCTCAATCTTAGCTGGGTCCACGGTATTCCCTTCAGGATTGATCACGTGACCTAGAAATTGCACTTCTTGCAACCAGAACGCGTATTTCGAAAACTTAGCATACAACTTCTCTTCCTTCAGAACTTCCAATACTTCCCTCAGATGTTCGGCATGATCAGACTCGCTCTTTGAATAAATCAATATGTCATCGATGAAAACGATAACTGACTTATACAACATCGGCCGACACACCCTATTCATCATGTCTATAAATGCTGCAGGGGCATTCGTTAGACCGAATGACATTACGAGGAACTCGTAGTGTCCATACCGCGTCCGAAACGCTGTCTTAGGGATGTCTGCCTCTTTGACTTTCAATTGATGGTAGCCTGATCTAAGATCTATTCGTGAGAACCAACTTGAACCTTGTAGTTGGTTAAACAGATCATCAATCCTTGGCAAAGGATATCTATTCTTTACCGTAAGCTTATTCAACTCGCGATAATCTATGCACATTCTCATACTTCCATCCTTCTTCTTTACGAATAACACTGGTGCGCCCCACAGGGAAACACTTGGTCTAATAAAACCTTTGTCGAGGAGTTCTTGCAGTTGGGACATCAATTCTTTCATCTCGGACGGTGCTAGTCTGTAAGGCACTTTCGCGACGGGTTGGGCTCCTGGTACTAAATCTATTTGGAATTCTATCTCTCGCTCCGGTGGCAACCCCGGAAGATCCTCTGGGAATACTTCTGGGTAGTCGCGCACAATAGGAACATCTTTCAATTATTTTGTCTCGGTCGTAGCGTTGACAACATACGCCAGGTACGCACCGCTCCCTCGCCTTAACCATCCTTCGGCTTTTATCATCGAAATGACATTAAGCCCATAACTTTCCTTATCACCATAAACCATCACCGCACTAACATCCAAGGACTTTAACCTTATTATCCTACTCTTACACACTATCTGAGCTTCATACTCAGACAGCCAATCCATTCCCAAGACTACATCGAACCCTCCTATGGTCATAACATACAACGTAACAGGGAACTCATGTACCTCTAACTCTATCTTACAGTCCTTAAACCATTTTCATTATTTTAACCGAGGTGTTACTAGCGGTTTCTACTATGAAAGTTTCAGACACTCAGAAACAGTTCATTTTAGCTAATTTACTAAAGGGCGTGGCTACGAAACTTTTGTTTGCGCCCGAATCAAACAATACTGAAGCGGAAATACCGTTTACTAGAAACGTACCTGTGACAACATCTGGGATCTGCCTGGCTTGTTCCTGGGTCAACATGTAAGCTCTGGTCCTTGGCCTTAATGGTTCTGCATCCTTCTTCCCGCTTTCCCCAGCTTCAGTACACTCTCTGGCCATGTGGCCCGTCTTACCACACCGGAAACACGTCGGCTTCTCGCTGCACTCATTAGCATAGTGCCCAACCTTTCCGCATTTATAACAGGAATTCGACCCTATCCTACACTCTCCTCCATGAGTCTTACCACACTTATGACACACATCAGATCCTTTACCCCACTTGCACTCACCACTGTGCATTTTACCACACGTCTTGCATGATCTTTTCTCCCACACTTTCTGCTTCTTATCCTTGGAGTTCCACAACTGAGTACTGGGTCATTTGACATTGACCCACTTCTTATCTTTCTTCTCTTCTTCCACCACAATATCATCTGCAGTCAGGTCTGCATAAACCATCTCTGCGAGCTCGACAGCAGAGTCAAAGGTAGTAGGTTTACTTGTCCTGACTAGCGTGCGAACTTTCTGTGTCAATCCTCTCACATAACACTTGATCTTCTTAGCCTCAGTGTTAACCATATCGGGTACCAACCTAGAAATCCGGTTGAAATCGATGGTATACTCATGATGTGTCATCGTCCCAGCTTTCAAGTTCAGGAACTTCATCTCCGCCATCTCAACTTCTGCGTCAGCACAGAATTCTTCATCACTAACTCTTTCAGATCTTCCCACTTCAAGGCCATAATCTCTCCTCGGGTCTTTCTCTACTCCACACTTTCCCACCAGTACATCGCCTCCTCTTCAAATGATTGGGTGGCGTAACCGACAGCCTGGTCAGGATGACATTCGCTGATCGGATGATTTTATCCATGGCAGTTATCCATTGCAGAATAGCGGTGGCGTGTCCCAAACCAGTTAGCTTCGGCGGGTCACAACCTTTAAAGGACTTATAGTTGCACCCACCTCGGCCTCTTTTCCTGTCATCGGCCTTCATAGACTTAACCACACTCGAAGCCTCCCCCTCTCCTTCATCGTCTCTCCTACCATCTCCTTCCTCCCTTTCAACAGTTCTTTCATGGTCTCCAGCAGACCTCTCTGGGTTCATGTTCTTCACGACAGTGGCCACAGCTTGAACGATAGCTGCATGAATTAAGGGATCTAGTTGAACCCCTTCATTGTTATCAGGGTCTCTTCCAGCTGCGCTTCCTTCAGCTCCGGTGTTGGAAGCTGTTTCTACCGAAGGTTGTTGGATACGACGAGGCCTGCCTCGACGTCCAGTGCGGCCTCCTACTCCAACAAATTCTCTAGATCCAGCCGTCGTATTCTGGAAAGGAAAACACAAACATCATCACTCAAGGAACTATTTAGTACAAGGATAGTAAGGCTAACAGGTAATAACAGTGGCCAGTTGTGATTAGCTGATCACGTTACTTTCCTTCTCGTATACACTTCCTTTTATGAGTCTGTTTGTGTTGATTCTAATCTTAAACAGTTAAACAAGCAAGAAATCCTATCCATATTAATCTAGATAACATTAACATTTATTATTTAACCATACACTTTACCTTTACTGAGCTTGCTTGAGTGACACATGGCATTTCTTGGACTGGCATCTTCTTACATAAATCCGATTCTCTGTTCGAGTCTAAGCATGTAGGATGCTTAAATCTCTCGAACTTTGCTCTGATACCAACTTGTAAGGCCTCATTACTTGTAGCCTACTTTGGACGTTGGATTTACTCATAAACACAGTTCTTAATATCAGAGTTAATTAAAACATTGCGCGGAATATAAAACATTCATAAACATTTCATAACAATCTAAAACTTGTCTTAAACAAACAACTTGTCTTTCAAAAACTAAGTAATTAAAACATAACACGTCTTGAGTCTTCCGATGCCAGCCTCTTATTCAATGCCACGTGTCCCCTCAAGCTAGCTGCCTCATTCTACTCACCTGCGTGCATACTAAAAGTCAGCTATGCTGAGTGAGTTCTAGTTAATCACATAACATACAATACATTCATAACTACGTACTTTCATACTTTCGTTTATAATATACTTACTTACCTTCGCACTTTCTTTCTTTCATATACTTACCTTATGTTTTAAAGAGCATTACGCCCTATAACATTCGCATATATTATTAGGGTATGCAACCCTTTTAACCTTCGCATATATTATTAGGGTATGCAACCCTTTAACCTTCGTAGAATTTAGAAGAGTCTGCAACCCTTTAACCTTCGCATATATTATTAGGGGTATGCAACCATTTATCCTTCACATATATTTTCTGGGTATGCAACCCTTTATCCTTCGAATATATTATTAGGGTATGCAACCCTTTAACCTTACCCTACCTTACCTTTCATTAGCATATCCATGCAATTAATACCATACACAACATAATCGTACATACTCCCTTATTCACATACACATTTCATACATACTATACTACACTTACCTTAACAATACGTGCAATACTCCCAGGTCCTTAACGTACGGTCAAGCATACATACATAACTATCACAATCGTCAATAAGACATACATTACCATTAAGGTAAGTGTATTAACATTCACAACGAGTATGCACACAGCCCCGAAAACATAACAAGGAAATGGGGCTAGAAACTCACCTGTATGCGGTTACGTTCACCGTTAATGGTAATCCCTTTCTTCAGTTGTGCACGCCTAACTGTATAATAATTACACGTATCAATTAACTATCTCTACTCATATCGTCTTTCTAGTTTAATTATTATCCTCAATGAACGGGGGTCCGGGGGCAGCGCCCCTGGCCGCGGGGTCTAAAGGGCGGCAGCCCCTAGCAGGGTCCAAGGGGCAGAGCCCCTGGCTAAAAATTTTATTTACATTAACTGTCTTAACACATTTTTCACTAGGATTTTAATTCATTATCTAATTCGTTAACTCATTCCTCATAACGATTTAAGTCTGATTCGTAATACGATTCGTTACCGAACTTAACTTGAGCGAACTTAAGGTTCGGCGAACTTAAGGTTCGGCGAACTTAAGGTTCAGCGAACTTATCAAGAGGCGAAGTTAACCATCCGGCGAACTTAGCCTTAGGCAAAATTAATGTTAGGCGAACATAGTACTCGACGAACATGCTTGACGAACTTACCAGCGAACTTACCGGGGAACGAAGTGATTAGGAGCGAACTTGACATGCAGCGAAGTTATCCAGCTGCAGCCCTGTTCGTCCCTAATCCTCCCTGTAATCAC
>NW_027504787.1:0-14043 GCF_021521415.1 Bidens hawaiensis
GAAGGTGTTCCAGCTTGTTGGGAGTCCTTGAGCGAGACATCTAACCTTTTCAGTCCCTGTTGTTTTGACATTATAGGACTTTAGCTCTGACATAAGATGATAGAATCTTGACAGCAACGATTCAATGTCTTCTCCGGATTCTGGACTAAACAAATCAAATTCACGCTTTAGCTCCCGTGCGTGAATTTCTTTAAGTGACTCAGATCCTTCGCATCGTTCTACCAGTGCGTTCCAAAGAGTTGATGCTGTTGTGAACTGGTTAAACTGATGGAAGAGATCGCTGGAGAGAGCTTGAGACAGTAAGGAGAAGGCTTTCTTCTCAGCATCAAAGGCTATCTTTTGTTCTTCTGACAGCCTAAAGTAGCTCAGACTTTCACCATCATCGTTTGTAGGATGCACCCACGATGTCTGAACCGCTTCCCATAGTCCAGGATTCACACCTGTGATATGAATCTGGAATCTTGTCTTCCAGGTAGTAAGCTCATTGAGTGCCATCAACTTTGGAGGCTTGTTGAAGCTTCCTGATTCTGAATCACTCTCAAGGATCGATTGGATCCTTTTGTTTGTACTTGAACTGGCAGCCATGTTTGCTTCTTTGCTTCAATCTTTGATCTTTTAATCGAATGAGAATTGATTCGATCGAGTGTGTTCTTTATTCGATCGAATGTGTTCTGATTCAATCGAATGACTGACTGATTCACTGTTCTGGTCTTCTGAAGCTTATCCGATCGAATACGATCTTGTTCGATCGAATGAGGTGACAGGTTCGATCGAATGGATGTCCGGTTCGATCGAAAGGGTTCTGGCAGTCGAATAAGAAAGAGATCGAATGGGTGGATCGAATATGAGACTTGTTCGATCGACTGGAAGCAGGTTCGATCGAAAGGATGAACTGATTCGATCGAATGGACTTAGCGCAAATCACGGCGGGAAAAACTGATTGGGTCAAAATTCAAACTGGTTCGATCGAATAGAAAGGTTATTCGATCGAATGAGTTCCAAAACTACGACTAGTTCGATCGGGATTTATGGAATTTCCAAACTTAGAAGATTTGACCAGATTTTCGGTTGCAAATTCACTAACACGAATCCAAGTTGATTTGGAAGCAAAATATGACTCTTTTAAGTGTATTAACACTTAAACAATTAACCAACCAAACAAAAATGGATCAAACGATTAAAAACGAAGAACACGATGAATGTTCTTGATAAAACCCAGAATTTTAACACCAAATCTTGAGATCAAAAACCAAAATATATGACTTTTATGAGTTTTTGATAAGAACACCAAGAACAAAAACACTAGTTTTCGAAAATTTTTCAAGCAAAATATATGATTTTCACGAGAAAAACACGAATATCACCACGAATCTTTCGTGAATCAAGAACCTTAAGCTCTGATGCCACTTTGTAGGACCGATTCGGGACTCGGTTTCCCAACGATTCACGGGGCAACGTGTTAGAGTGCGGAATCCTCTAACACGGCGATTCGGTGGTGATCAACGGGCACGTAGGTACGATTCCTAAAGGGGTTTGACGCCTAGGATTGGAGGAAACGACCAAGAACACGAAGAACAATCGAGAGAGTTTCTGTAGGCTGCTGGTTCGTGAGTGTGTATTCTGTTCTCGCTTGCTTGTGAAATTTCCCAAGTAACGTTTATATACCGAAGACTCATTCGATCGAATGAGATACTCATTCGATCGAATGAGACCTGGTTCGATCGAATGAGATCTGGTTCGATCGAATCAGTCACTGATTCGATCGAATCAGCTTCGTTTGACATTTTCAGTACGTTAACTTGGTTTCACGATCGTTGGTTTCATGTTGAACCAACCTGATAGAACTGGGGACATACATGTGACATTTCATGTCCTAACACTCCTCCAAAAGCTTCAAATTGGAGCTTTTCAAAATTTGCTTTTGCTTTTCAAAAAGCAAATAAGTAAAAAAACAATTTTAAAAGCTTAGCCAAACACCCCCTTAAGGTGGTAGGAAGCTTGCTTGGCTGTTAAAAAATTTTCTTCTTACTGTTCGAGTTCCAGCCGCCGAAAGGGGGCAATCCCCCTGTTGACTTTCGTCCCCCTCTGCTGTAGGTTTAAAAACTCCCCTTATTAATATACTTTCTTCCTTTTTAATACTCCTCGTTCGATCAGTAACATTCCATCTCAAAGGCCCTAATTAATTTGACAGCCCAACTAGCATCTTTTTAATCAACACCTGCAACAAAGGAAAAAACACTAAAATAAACAAATAATAATATTAATTTGGTCACAAGAATGTGACGCATATGCACACATGAATTCTTGATCTTGATTCATAGTAAATTATTATTATTATTATTATTATTATTAACTCGTTTGTCTCAAGTTAGTTAGCAAATATGCATCGGTTAGCTCGTTGTCTCTAAAAACTAATAAAATTCAAATATGATCCAATTAAGACTAGGCCTTGATAAAAACCAACTCAAAACTAATTTCAAGTGTAGAAAATATCTATATATTTTATATATAATTTAGCTCATATCATATATCCCCACACTTAAACCTTTTTCGTCTCTGAAAAAGTATTTTGCAATGGAATCATAATTCGAAACTGATCTTTAAACCATATAGGTTATAATTTTAGCATAGATAAACGCAAAAACCGTGATTGCCGATATTGTTGTCCACTTAAACCAAGCCACCAGCCTATCAAGCCCCATCATATTTAACGATTAAGTTCAAGTGATATCAATAAACCTATGGGTCTCACACCTAAAGATTTACAGATCCACTTACCCCCCATCTCAAGCATAGTAAAGACAATTTAAAACTGGGTTGAAATAGACTGGTTCAACCTATCACCATAAGCTAAGAACCCTTTAATGGTAAGAAGCAAATGCACTAAGGTGGAATTTAGAAGGATGAAAGGTCAAGTGAGGTCTACGAGCAATACCTAAACCTAAAACTATATTAGCGGATTTTGGCCCAACATTGTTTCACCCGAGCTGCTACCCAGCATATGACGATCCCAGGTCTCCACCCTTAGTATTTCCTAAAAATATTTGTTGACTAAGAACCTCAAACCCCAATAGTGTATCCTCAGAGTCACCATCCCCTTGGTAACACTTAAGCTCTCAGCCTCATCTAGTATGTGCCTTTTGGTCTATTTTTCTATTTATGGATGCTCCTCCATATGTTGGTCCTTTCAAAGTTCTCTCGATCATGTTGGTAGCGTGCCCTATACTCTTGAACTTCTGCAAGAACTCGCGAATGTTCATCCAACATTTGTGTCAAATCTTATGAAATGCTAGCCGAAGGAAATCTCCACATACCACTTGACAAAGTGCGCATTGATGAATCTATGCACTTTGTTGAGAAGCCAGAGGAAATTATGGCCTGCAAGGACAAAAAGACCAAACGTAGCCGTATACCTTTGGTAAAGGTTCGTTGGGAATCTAAACGTGGCACTGAATTCACTTGGAAGCGGGAAGACAAAATTCGAACTAAGTATCCCCATTTATTTGATACAGATTCTTTTGCCTAACTTCGGGACGAAATTTTCAAAAGTAAGGAATGCTGTGACATTCGTCAAATTTCGACTTGTATTCGTATTTGTTAACCCGACCCGGTGGGTCGTCTCGATGTATTATCATTATTATTTATCATTAATAAAAGCATTCCCGCGTTTAATGCTCAATGTTGTTCATTCATTACTATATTCGATTGTGTATAAAATCCCGAGTCTTATCATTAAACAAACTTCATGGGTTAAACGCGTAAATATCCAAAAACAATAATTAGTTAGCTTAAAATAACATCCCAAAAAGTTTAGGGTTCATTTCTGTAAATTATAATTAATTTAAAGTTTAAAAAGATCTTAAATTTGAGGGGCATAAAGTTTAAATAACATTAAATTATATTATTATAAAATAAAACCCAACCCCCCCCCCCCCCGAATTCCCAAAACCACGTCCAATTCTCAATCTTTGACCCGTAATTTTAGTTCAACGCATTACGTCGTCAATTAAAATTGATATCTAACATATTTATTATTTTATAACATCCTGTAGCCGTGAATCAATTTCGTAGTTTCTCCCGGAAAATAAGTTAATCAAATGAAGGCAATTAACGCGTATACGCTCCAGTTAGTAGTATAAATAGGACACTCACATCAAACTATACTCTTTCACAAACTGCTTTATCTCTAAAATACTCTAATTCGGCCGTAATCAAGTCCAAGACTATCTTCTCCGGCGAGGTTCTGTTCTCTGTCAAATCAACAGGATAACAAGTAAGTGAAACATGTATTCTGATAGCTTTCGCACAACAATTGAAACCCCCAACTTAGTCTGGCCATTTATAGAACTGATTAGGAGAATTAAAGTCCTACGGCTTCTATAGGAAGATGATGAACCTGTTGTTTAGTTATAATTATCTGTTTTCATACATTAACTAAGTTGATTCACAATTCAACTTGTTAGAGCAAGGACGAGTGAATGGCGAGACCCGGGTTCGAAACCCCTGGGTCATTATTTTGTATGCTTTTTATTTTGTTATTCAAATATAGCATTTCATTAGTTAGTATATTTAAAAATTAAAACATACATCCTTAACAAATGTATTGTCTAGATCAGTTGGTAACCCTTAGAACTTCTAATGTGGAGACCCGGGTTTCGAACCCGGGTCAGAATTTGTTTTTTTTATAACAGTTTAATAAAATTTAATTACCTTTATTAATTAGTTTAATCATTTAAAAATCTTAATAAAATAATAAAATTTATTTTAAATTAAATAAAAATTATGTAAATTAAATGTAAAATATATCTCACCTTTCCACACTTAAAAACCAAATTTTCGTTTTCGTAAACCATAATTAAAAATCATTCGTTAATACTAAAAGTAAACTTTAATTCGTTAAAAAAATCTTTTATTAAGCCATTAACTATAATTTCGACTTATAAACCTTAGTTCAAGTCTTTCGAACATATAAACCTTATATCCTTCCGTTAAAATACTTGTATCGTAATAATAACCGAAGATTTCGTTCAAGCATAAATAATAATATAATAACCAAAAGCTATAAAATAATAAAATATTAACTAACCATTCAATATAAGTTTATACAATGATTGACCCCATAAGATTATCGATTAAGTCTCGTATTCCTTTATCGTAGTTGGTGCGGATCGCTCATTTCTGCTTTCGTGATGCTTTCGGTTCTTTTGGCATTATCAATCTTTTCGACGCTTTTGGATTCCCGTTTTACCTCAATTTATAAGGTGATTTTTTCACAACCCCTTTTTAAACGTTTTCATATTTTGGGGGTGGCGTATGTATTTATTATAAATTCAAGTATTATGATTTCGATTTCAAACTACAATTCACTAGATAAATTCAAGTATTATGAATTTATTATAAATTCAAGTATTATGATTTCGATTTCAAACTCAATAAGTATGATCATACGCCCCCCTTTGCACTTAGGTCTATTTGCATCGAGTTTAAAAGGGCCTCTTTATCCGAGTACGTTGGTTGCTACCAACTGGAAAGGACGTTACTTGCGCGATTACCCAAGTACGTTGGTTGATACCAACTGGAAAGGACTTTACTTGCTCGTTTATCACTTGTCCATGAATTGTATGATTTTTATATGTATTTAAAACTATGAAACTCACCAGCTATATTTATAGCTGACCGTATTTTATACATATGTTACAGGTACCGTGATTAGAGGATGAAGTATTGGAAGACATTTAGTTTCTAGGTTATTCAAATAAACCAACTATTATTACGATTGTTTATCTTTGATTTGGATGTACTTGTTTACTTTGGAAATTGTGTTACATGATGTTTTAAATGAATTAATGTTATTATGATCACCAAATAGTGTCACGTGTGTTTGAAAAATATGTACGTCACACTCGAGCGTTTCCGCTTAAGCTTGGGTGTTACAATATACACATGAATTGTGATTTACTTATCTATGTATAAAACAAAACTTATGCATTCTCACCAACATTTGTGTTGACAAACTCTATTTTTATACATGCTACAGGTTCAAGTAATTGATGTATTCAAGATTGAAGATAGTTAGTTGACCTTAGGATATTTATTCAAATTACAAGTTATGAAGTATTAGTCCTACTTATTGAATCTGTGTACTTGTTTACTGTTAATGAAATTCAATAATTATTTTTGCTTTAATTAGTATATTTTGAGCTACTGTCCAATCAATACGTAATGCCCCGGCATGTTCAGCAGCCTTTAGTTGAGGTATGACAGCTTGGGTGCCATACGGCTATCCATACTGTCATCCTTCCTCAGTCCCATTCTCTGTTTGATTCTAAGCATGCGAGGATGCTTAAATCTCTCAAACTTTGCTCTGATACCACTTGTAAGTCCCTAAAGTCAACAGCCTTACATTCGGTGTTGGATTTACTCATAAACTCAGTTTGTTACAGCGGAAGCACATACAATTTTGCTGCGGAAACTTAAAACCTTTTACATAACCACTTCTTTCTCTAACTAATCTTCAATATGGATAGTCTCGTACGCACCTCAAGCTTGCCACGTCAACACAATACCTGCATGCATACTAAAAGTCAGCTATACGATGAGTGAGTTCTAACGTTTCTTTGTTTTCATAGCGTATGATTTATAAATAATTCACATCTTTCAAACATTTATACATAACATAACATTTGTCGATCATTATTTACTTTCTCTATATTTGTCTAACAATTATTCCCTAACTATATTCATACACGCTTGCTCATAACCGAGCCTCCTATTCTTGCTCATAACCGAGCCATCTTTTCTTGCTCATAACCGAGCCTCCTATTCTTGCTCATAATCGAGCCTCCTATTCTTGCTCATAACCGAGCCGTCTATTCTTGCTAATAACCGAGCCTCCTATTCTTGCTCATATCCGAGCCATCTATTCTTGCTCATAACCGAGCCATCTTTCCTTGCTCATAAACGAGCCATATAAAGTTAGAGGGATTTGACATCCTAACTTATTGTGCATGAATGAGGCCCGAAGGCTTTATGCATGAACATATACCCCTTCTTCTATACATCGTATTCATAAACATTTACATTTATTTACACATTCTACACAAGTATTAATAGGGTTTGCTCCCTAACTATTTCTGTTATATCAACTAACCTTCCAGTAAATATATTAACAAACTAATATATACACGCTTTCTCACAAGATATACATCATTAATTAAAATTACATATACCAATTCTTTCACATACGAGTTTGCATACAGCCTCAAAACGTTTAAAGGAAAAAGGGGGCTAGAACTCACCTGAAGTTAGTTTCTTTCCGAGTTAACTATAATAACCTTCTTTAGCTGTGCACGATTAACTTTCTAGATCTTGTTTACGTTTGGATCTTGGACCTCACGAATCTAGACGGGTTTTCTTTGCTCCTTGATGTTGCTTGAGTAAAAGGAACCAATCTTGATTACCTTAGATCTTGAATAGAATGAGGGAAGAAAGAGAGTCTTTGTACAGAAAATGAGTGTCTGGAGGTAGAAGATGGAAGAAATGAGAGTGTTTAGGGTTTTAGGGAGGTTTAGGAGTTTAAATACTCCAAGCCAATGGACCTTAGGCCCGTAACCATTCACAAGTCCATCTTTTATCTTCCAAGCCCATGCTCAACTAATTATTACTCCACGTAATTAATAATAACACACAACTTATTAATTAACTGTCTTTCATTATTTCAACATAAAAGCAGGATGTTACGTTGGGCGCAACGGCTGTGTCCAGGGGGCGCGGAAGGGTCGATGCAATAGCTAGGACGTCCACCAGGTCTCCATGGCCTAAAGAGATCGCAAGCTGGGTGACGTATGTGTCACCCATCAAGGACCCTCGTGCCGGCCTATGGTAATAACTGGAAAAAAGTCTGCAAACCCCCTAGCGAAGTTGCAGGCTATGTCGTTAGCAGACATAAAAAAAAAGGTCACGGAGGCTGTAGTGCTCCACGCCCTAACTACGACCCGAAACAGACGTCGCTTTCAGTCTGTGTAGATACCTATATAATATTATAATATAATATATAATTATATATAATAATTATATATAATTATTATATAATATTATATAATAATTATATAATAATTATTATTATAATATAATTATTATATAATAATTATATATAATTATATAATAATTATATATAATTATTATTATATATAATTATTATAATATTATATAATATAATATATATAATTATAATTATATAATATAATATATATAATTATTATAATAATTATATATAATTATTATAATATTATATAATAATTATATAATAATTATATAATAATTATTATATAATAATTGGTATAATTATATATTATATTATAATAATATAATAATAATATTATAATATAATATATAATTATATATAATAATTACATATAATATAATATATAATATAATAATTATATATTATAATATAATATATAATTATATATATTATATTATATAATATAATATATTATATAATATAATTATATATTATATTATAATATATAATTATTATATTATATTATATTATATTATATTATATTATATTATATAATATAATATAATATAATATAATATAATATAATATAATATAATATAATATAATATAATATAATATAATATAATATAATATAATATAATATAATACATACACTCTAGGAATGTACCTTTGCAGTGGGTCCCTAATGACGGAGACCTTGGCCTTCGTGGCCCTGTCCCCGAATGGCTCACCGCTGAAGGCGCTCTACCAGCCTCGCAGGTCGTCGTCCAGCATATGGTGGATGCTCTCCGTGTAGACCGGGAGACGTACATCCGCCTCCGTGTATAGGCCAAGAGCTTCGGCGAACTCCTCTATGGAGAAATGGTTATCCAGCCAGAACATTCGAAAATAAATCCTCAAACACATCGTATCGGCACCTGCCACCCTCATCCGAATCTCCAGCGTAACCGACGCATGCGGGCCTGAAATAATATAATATAATATAATATAATATAATATAATATAATATAATATAATATAATATAATATAATATAATATAATATAATATAATATAATATAATATAATATAATATTATTTTATATAATAATATAATAAAAAATAAAAAATATCTAACACGTATCGTGGAGTAAACCTCCAGTGTCAGCTCCCGGTGCACTGATAGAGCCATACTGAAGCATCGGCTCCATGGCGTATTGTCTGCGACATACTCGGCTGCCCGCTCCCGCTCGTTGTAGTTCTCTAAAAACGGTCAACAAATGACCGTGTTGTAAAACGGGGTCAGCTGTCGGAGGAGCCTATAACGGGTGGATTCGGATTCATGTCAGGACTGTGTCTCAACAGGAAATATGATTTAGTTTCACCACCGTGTAGATTGACTAGCACACACCCGTATGTCTGAGCAACCAGGTGCCCATGTGGGGGTACGTGGAACCAACGACTCTCTAGTGACGGTCTAACCGTTTTGAACCAGTCTAGCTTGGAACGAACCGTATGATAGTAATAAGCATCCTCTCTGTTAAACATTACCCTCCACCACCCTTCGTTCGTGTCCATCTCGTTCATCAATCCACGCCTAACATCACCCTAGTATTTCTGAATCCTTTCCAAAACCTCGGCAATTGCTCGAAAACCGCAGTTATTGTCTGGGCTTACGTCTTTGATGTTTGAGACGAATGGCTGTTCCCAACTGGGAATAACGGTATTAAACCTTTCTATCAGCGGTACTTATGCGGGAGAATCCATTAAAGGAAACCCGAGGTGAGCTTCCGTGCATTTCGATGTCTTAGGTCTCAAGCTGGGAATTTTAAACCGCGATTGACACTAGGACAACGAACAAGACAGCGAGGGGGTGGGGTTTAATGTGTGGTCACCTGTGACGAGAAGGGGGTGTAGGAGCCGTGTCTGGGGAGATCTGGAGAGGGTGTGTGGAGCTGTGCCTCGGGGGATCTAGTTTTTTGGGACGCCCTTAAGGATCATCTCTTTTTTCGGGCTCCTTCTTAATTGATCTCCCTAGAAGAGTAGATATGATCTTCTAGAACAAACTTTTCATTTGATTACTGTCCATTATCAACGAAAGCGTATTTCTGATGTCCTTTAGTCCTCTTTCATAGTCTGGTTCCTTGTTCTGTGGATACGCTGGATCAAAATTAAGCCTCCTCCAGAACGGGTCTACATCCTTTATTGGAATACATCTGTCGTTAACTATGTATCCCTCCAACCGACAAGCACACGACAACCCTGAAGACGTAAACGAATGGTGGTCGCATGAAGCTTCGCCGTCACACATCTTGTGTATCAAGTGATACTTGTTTACAGGTAGTCCAAGAGCCTTAATCGATACCCTGTTTAGTAGCTTTTTTAACCAAGCGTGCTGTCGATGTTCTTCCATGACCTTAGAACGGGAGTCTTCAAACGTTCCACTAATTTCTTTCATCTGAGCGTTAAACCTTTTAAGAACATGCCTCACGATGGTGACAAGCGAATCGTTAGTTCTATTGAGGTACCTTTTCAAATTGGCGTGCTGGCTCTCAACTCGGTTTGTAGTGTGCTCGTCGTAGTTTCGTCGTTCGTCAATCCAGCAAGCTACAAACTTGTGTTTTTATGGATCCAACCAGTTGTTATGAATGTATTGCCAAACCTCTGATAAAATAAATGTAAATTCTAAGAAGATGTCTATCTAGACTATTAAAAACTGTCAACTGATATGAAAGACTCACCTTCTCTGTCGTATAGTTGTAAATGACGTTCCATTTTCATGCAATGATAGTCAAAATTTTGTATCATCGAAGAGTGATACAAGACCTTCCACCAGTATGCGAAGTCCGTCCTGATATCTGTTCTAAAAAAGACTCTTAGGATTTTTCTTTATATTCTCGGATATGTGCCACATACATAAATTTTTGGTGGCATTAGGGAAAACTGCGTCGCAGGAGTTTAGCAGGGCTTGGTCCGTGTCAGTCAGTATCACACGTGGCTCCATACAATCATTGAGCATTTCTTTAAGTTTCTCGAGAGAACACATGAAGTTCCTCTCTCGTTCCCTGATCAAACACGCGTGGGCGATACAAAAACGACTTTGATGTCGACGTCACACTGACAAATGGCCAGTTGTACATGTTGATGTTGTACGTCGTATCAATCAACAATACCTCGGGGAACGCATGCCACATCTTATGCAACTTATTATGACAGATGAAATATCCTCCGTTCTGTCGTTGGTTGCATTCTCCCGGGTATAGTACACGAAACCTTTGGAGAAAGTTTTCCAGCACTTGCATTGGATGAAATAAAACTTTAATAAATATTATAAACATAACCTCTATATAGTAAAAATAGGAAGGTTTTCAACTACCTTCATGGGGGTATCGCCAATTATCTCCTGACTTCTAAGCTTACTCGTGTAGTTGTATATGTCCTTGAATTTGGGTTGGCAACCGGGAAATTGTCCTGCCGATGGCTGCTTAAATTTTAAGGGGCTTCCGGTATAACGTCGCAACCAGATCCAGTTCTTCGCTGGTCATTTTTCTCAACTCCGCGTACCCCTCCTCAAATTCAACGGGATCGTGGTTGTGTGTCTCATTTACCACTTCAAGCCTCCAACATGCCTCTCGAGTTGTACCTGCCTAGGAGTTTTAAAACATTTTTTAATAATGTCGGTACGCCTGATCATCGCCTTTATTTTCGGTTCCCCTCCATGATTGCATGAAAGGTCCACACAGTTTTTCCTTGGCCGTTGGACCAAATAACACACCCATGCTCCCATCCTCTCTTTTTGGCCCATTACTCCAACTCATTGCGGGATTCAAAAATTTTAAACAGTTTTAAGCTATTTTATACATAATGTACAAAAAAATAATATTAACTTAAACAAAACATACGGTGTCCTACATTATCTGTTTTATACGAAACTGTCACCTCGCGTATGTAGTCATCGTCATAATCATCTTCGTCATTTGGGTTTTGTAACATTTTGGATTTTCCAAACCCGTATTCATTTACGTTTGACCTGACTCGAAATATTTTAGATCTTTATTATTAGTTTAAAATCAAATATTTATGAGTTATTAAGTTATTTTTATATTCACCTTAGGCCCTTGTACTTTAAATCATGTTTATATCATTAAAAATTTCATCTAATGACCAAGAACCAAACTATAAGGACCAAAACTGTCATTTTGTGAAACTCCTCCGGTGGCCAGAGTAAAGCGCAACGGCGGCCCCAAGGCTGGCCGCGCGGCGTCTTAGGTGAGATGGGCAGATGGCTTGGTTCGATTTACTTCCTAACTCGTTTTTGGTATCTAAATCATGTATTTTAAGCATTATGGAGTGAATTAAGGACCAAGAAATCATATTTACTTATATGGAATATTTTGTTATAATGGGATAATGTGTGTATTCTTTGAGTAAAATAATTAATTAGATATTATCATTTATATTCATGATAGTATCTTCGAGCTGTGAGCAATCGGATCATGTCCCGGCATTTCCTCCTTAGGTTGGGGTGTGACAGATATCAGAGCCGAAGGTTATAAGATAGGTCGATAGAAATTTTCCTAGTCATACGCTTAGGAACACTATGCATGGCTATCTGAACTGCCTTATGTGCTATTTAATTATTTACAGCTTAATTAGATTAATTATTTTATTGTATGTTATCTTATCTTATTCATTTATTGCGCACACACACAAATTCTAAGGCTATGCCTCACATTCAAAATATTTTTTCTAAATCTTTTATTTTGGTAGTTTATCTTTTATTTTGGAATATTCCTTAACAATTCGCTAGTTTTGTTTTTATTCCCTCTCCTTAGGGCATGGAAGTAGGGCATGTTCGGTTTGTAGCCG
The DNA here is from genome assembly GCF_021521415.1 of Bidens hawaiensis. NCBI lineage: Eukaryota > Viridiplantae > Streptophyta > Magnoliopsida > Asterales > Asteraceae > Bidens > Bidens hawaiensis. The sequence continues at coordinate 12,871 of NW_027504787.1, forward strand.
TAGGGGGCAAGAGAACTATGAGTTGGGCCTTGGAAAAACGGGTTCAAGAACCTAAGGTAAGACACTATTCCTTACCTGGAGGATAACCAAACCACAGTACACAAGTCTCTAGGCCAACGCAGAACAAAATGTCTGACGACCGGACCCTAAGTGATCAAACGTAACCGGCTAAACGGTTGCACTCCTTTTAAAAACCGAATTCACGGTGGTTCGTGGCTAAATTGGGGAAAACTTCCAAATTGTGTTTTTGAATTATTTTAAATGCTTAGTTGGGTGAAAAATCCATAGAAGGGCAATTCAATTCTCCATTTCCCAACCCATTTTCAATTTGATTTTTGGTTGGAACGTATCGTCCGGGGTGGTTCCCGAGATACACCAACTACTCACATTTGATTCGTTGATTCGATATTTAGTTGGGTCGTTAAATGCCATGTAACACTCATGGCCCGACCAACTCCATTGGTTTGATAATTCGTTAATTAGTTGGGTCAGTTAAACGCCATGTAACGCTCATGGTCTGACCAACTCAATTTTTTGTTACTCATTATTTTAGTTGGGCCATTCCAATTGCCATAGAAAGCTCATGGGAGGTCAACTCGTTTGATATGTTTGGTTATTTTATTTTGGATCTCGAGCTATCATGGAAAGCCTGTGGAAAGCCCAACCCAATAACATTTTTACTTTTGGAAAATTTTGTAAAGCATAATTTATTTAATTAAATTCCTCAAATTATTCATATTGTTTTAAATCTCGACTCGTTCTCAATATTCACTAGCACAATTTCATATACATGCATATACGTACACATCTCTATTATTTCACATCAACTCATTCCCACAACTTACCCGTCATCTTATAAAGTTTCATTTTTGGTCCTCGTTAAATGTCTTCTCAATCTCGTCGTCGTAATCATCGTCGCTCATCGGCTCCTCATGATCGCCGTTTGGCTGCTAAAATCACGAAGGAATTTACTGCTGCTTTATCCGAGGTCGTGTCTCAACTGCAAGGCATCAATGGAGCCGCTACTACACCAAACAACTATCACTACAAGAAATTCACGTGTGCTAAACCTCCTCCTTATCTTGGCGAGGATAATGCTACTAAGCTCCTCCCTTGGTTAGAACAAATGGAGAACAAGTTTATTCAATGCGTATGTTCGAATGATAAGCGTAC
>NW_027504788.1:0-18550 GCF_021521415.1 Bidens hawaiensis
TTGGCTGTATGTTCAAAGCTGTGAGCTGTTTATTCTTTCAAGAGTATATTGTAGGTTTTCATTATGTGCTTAGAGATGGTAATATGGGAGTGTCAGAACAGATTAAAAGGATTGAAAGTTGAAACGAGTCATACAAAATGATGATTATTAACTTTGGGTCCCTTTTCGCATTTAAATATTGTTTTTAGACTGACCCGTCTGAGATGAACACAATTTGTATTTGTACCGATGATATTTCGCTCTAAAATCATAGTTCCTAGAGCGCCATTTGATTCATCTCACACAGTCACACATCAACATTTTATTAACAACTCCATTAACTTCACCGGTGAGTGCAAATATGAGGCTCATAAGAAATTGGCAGCCTATGTTAGATAAACCTACAAGATGGAAGGCAAGAACGTTATCCTTAGGTGGAAGTAGAGGTGCACAAATCGGGTTTTCTAAATACCCGGGTTCGGGTATAGAACCGGGTTCGGGTATGACTGGGTATTGGTAATAGACGGGTAGGGTTCGGGTCAGGTATTGTCTCTAAAAATCATACCCTATGCATCGGGTTCGGGTAGGGTATAGAACCGGGTATTCTAAAACCGGGTATTTGAATACCCTGTTATCGGGTATTGAAAAAACTCTATTTACGGGTTTTTTCGGGTTTTTTTCCAGTATTTTTTTTATATAGATTGGATTTTTTAAAAGTTTACACTTTTTAGGGGTATTATTCGGGTATTTTTAAGGTATTTTTCGGGTATACACCGGGTATTTGAAATACCCGGTTTCGGGTATTGGAAAACCTCAGTTCCGGGTTCGGGTATTACCGGGTACAAATCGGGTTTTCGGGTATTACCGGGTACAAATCGGGTCCGGTTCGGGTTCGGGTTTTAGTGCCAAAATGCATACCCTATCCGTACCCTACGGGTAGGGTCGGGTTCGAGTATTAGAAAAACCGGTTCCGGATATTTATTTCAGGTCCGGTTCCGGGTTCGGGTTTTTTGTGCACCTCTAGGTGGAAGACCGACACTAATAAAATCTATGCTCGGTAGATTTGGGTCATATTATTTTTCTTAAGTGTTCTCCCTATTGAAGGATTGGGTCAACATATGTCGGCTTTGGAGTACCGGGCCATCCTGAAGTATCGGTTAATGATCCCTCTGTTTCCCGTAGATGAGCCATGCCTGGTTTGCCGTAAGGCTTGTTTGGATTCTTTTGGCGAGCATGCGGTTCACTGCAAGGAGTTGCCTGGGTTTAAGTACAAGCATGATTTGGTGAGGGATGTTCTATGCGATGTTCTTAAACGAGCCGGAATTTCGGCTAAAAAGGGAGCCCCCGTAAACTTTCTTACGGATCCTCAAGGAAGATCTACATTACGACCGGTCGATATTCTTGTTTTTGGGTGGGTAGGGGAAAACACACTTGTGTCGACCTCGCAGGAGTGTCCCCTCTTGTTGGGATTAAGGACAATGGGTTTGTAGCAGGCCATGCAGCATTGAAGGCGGCATCGGGCAAGGTTGCCAAACACGAGAGAGCTTGTTTGGAGAATCAACACGTGTTTATCCCCTTTACCGACACTTTTGGTTTCTTAGCTCCGGATGCCGTGGACCTTTTGAATAGGGTCCAGAAAGTTGTGCATAGTAACGTATCGGCCCATAAGAATCGAAACTTTGTTTTTAGTAGGATTGGGTTTGCTATCCAAAAGGGGTTGCGGCGCAGCTTGTTGCCCGCTTACCTGCCACTTCATTGTAATCGTTTGGATGTTTCTATGAATTAAATGTATTATGTTTAAAAAAAAATTTCTAAACAATTAAAAAGCAAAAGAAGGCGATTTTTTTTGGGGTCGTCTAAGAGTAGTTGTACATAAGGAGCGAGGTGGTTTAGGAGTTGGAAGTATATAGGCGATGAACAAAGCACTAAGTGATGGGTAAAGTATAAGATGGACGATCTGCACTTTGGGTAAGGACAATTGCGAAACTAGGTACGGGAGCGTACAAGTGGGAAAACATACCGATTAATAAAATCTATAGGTGACCCTGGAGAAACATATGAAATATGGGAAAAGAACACGAAACAAAAAAATAAAAATTATGGAGAGGCTGCAAGTAAAACTCGATACGGGGAACAGAACTAATTTTTGGCTAGATACTTGGGTTGGGAATCGACCGTTACAGAACTGATTATTTGGAACTGGAGATGAAAATGGCAGTCAAAAAGTAGAATTGAAAGAATAGAATGACAATTGTGCTCGCAAATGCTCTTGGAGGTGAAACTCATACGATGACTGGGTATGGCGATGAGGCAACGATATGGATAATCCATTCACGGTAAAAAGACCACAGATGGGAGCTAGATAATGCCAATTACCCGAAAACAGAGTTATATTGCTGGTTGAAAACATTATCGATAAAGTTAAATTGTTTCATTTGGTGTTGTTACAAGATCGAATTGTAACAGAGGCATTATTGGTAAGAGGTAAGAGATGGAAAACTCGAAGCATATTATGGTAAAGTGTGAATGTGCGGGTTTGGTTTGGGCAATGGTATCACAAATTCACAATGGTTGAGGCTATTGGGCCCGTTGGATTGCTCATCGATGCATAACCTGCTGGATTTTTTCAAATAAACATGGGGGGGTTAACAAATAAAAACAGGTGAAATTGTTAAAGAAGTGGTGGCGGTCACTATGTGGTTGTTATGGAAAGCAATAAACGATGTTGTTTTTAATAATAAACCTTTTGTAGCCAGTAAAATTGTGGGTAATATAAAGAGTATTAAAGACTACCTCCTTTCTTCGGATTACTAATCGTGACAAAAGATTAAAAATGAATTGGAAAAGGTAGTGAAACTTTAAGATTGAGAAATTACTAATGTGTAGTGTTGGAGATCCTTGTAATTTCTGTATGTTTACAATTTTGTTTTTCTTATGTACTCTTTGAACCTTAGAAATTACTTTGGTTGCTGTTTATTTTTATAAAACTGTCTTTAAAAAGAAATTATCATACAAATTTCTTATCTTTTTACCTAATCACTAATTTATATTTATTTTTTTGCAATTTTTATATTTGTTACGAAGTCATTTAGTTGAGTTATTTGTAAAAATAAATTGTGTCTTATAATTTTAGAAGCTAACTAATTATATATTATTTATAATTTAAACTATTTGTTAGTTATGATTATTCAGACTAAAAGAATAAATTAGAAAAGGTTAATTTTTTTTTATTGTTTGGTACCTTAAACTATTTTGCACATCATGACAATGTTGTCTTGTCTACTTTGCTTCAAGAGTTCTTTAACCAAAATGGATGATGAAGAAAAATTATTTACCAATTTAGATGATTTTAAAAGTATTTATCAAAATAGATAATTTATTTATTTATTTATTATATTTTACTAATGAAAATAAAAAAATAAAATCATTTTCAAATTTTACATTCTTTCTCCTCACCATCTCCAACCATAACCTCATGTCGGTCAACATGTCCGGTTGCAGCCCTTCGCCAGCAACCATTTCCAATGGTAAGAACGGAATCGAAGATGAGAAGATATTCTACCTCTACCATCAAACACTCTGTCCCTCTCTATTCGGAGGCGAGCTTCACAACGGCCAAAACACCGCCGCCCCTCTTTGTTAGCCAAAAATCGTAAAACCCATCACAGGCTAAAAACGCCAGAAAAATGATATCTAAAACCTGTAAATCAACCTACACCATCTCCACTCTCTCTCTCTATTATATATAAGGGATGGAGGAGAAATGATTTTAATACGAGAAATGTGAGAAGTACCACTGATTAAGATTGATCAATGACCTATATTAATTATAACATTGTTGTAATTATTATGTTGCTATTTTAATGTATTTTGATACACAAGGGTGTTTTAGTATTTTTCCTTCAGCTTTTAAACATGCAATTAATAATGAGTTTCCATATTTCACGGTTCCATCATCTCAAAATTAGAAATTAAAAATTCCTAAAATAGAACGATGGGAAAATATCTTCACAAGCTGCAAGTGATTCAACAATCATCATTACGTTCTTGAAGGTTCATTCTATATTGTATACAAAGAGGGTGTTTCTTGGTTGAATCATATCCGTTTGGGGTGTCACGTGTGTAGGCGTTATTGATTGAAAGTGTAGCATTCGTCATTTTCGGTCCTTTTTGTATTTGTATTTGTATCAAAACCCGACCCGATTTGTAAACCGAATCTTTCGATAATATAAAATAATGGGTTTTTATGTTTCATAATCATATCTTACTTTTTGGATTTTGCTACTTGTTTGTATTATTTGACTTGTTTAAACCTTTTTAAACACATGCAAGTCTTGATATAAACCAAGAAATTAACTTTGACCACTACCCTATATATACAAGCTTATCCCTTTCATTTCCTTGGCTCATTTCATCTTCTTTCTCTCTCAAACAAAGAACACCATTCCTAACCTTCAAGGTTCTTAATAATCAAGCAACAACCTTCTTTAATTTTGTTTTGTTACTTACTAATTGAATCTTGTGGTACAACATATATATAATATGCACCCCATGTTTCCTTCGGCTTTCATCTTCTCCGGCCATGGTCGGTTGAAGTGATATGCTATAAGGCAAGGCTTCATGGAGGACTCACTATAGTCCTTGTTTATACTATTTTCCTTTAATGCTTTACTAGTCTTATTTATATTGTAAGTAGTTTAGTTTCTAATTCATGGTTAAAGAGTTCCATGGTATTGGGTATGAAGTCACTAGCCTCGGTTTTATTCCGAGTTGAGAACCGAATCAAGACCGAACTCTTGTTTACTAGTTTTGTTTTAAATAGTTTTGTTTCCTAGTTTTGTTTTAAATAGTTAAATAAACATGTTTATATTATAACTTCTAAAATCATTTTTAAAGTTCTATGGTATTTGGGTATGTGGCAATCATCCTCGGTATCATTCCGAGTCAAGGACCGAACCAAAACCAAACTAAACCGAGTTCACTTGCTTAAGACACGCAAGTGTGTTTTTTGCCACCGAACTCATCTTTTTCTTCAAGAATGTATTTTAAACAAATTTTAAGTTATTTTATCAACATACTTGGAAATGTTGGATCCAACTTGATCTCATAACATAGTTTGGACCGACAAAACCGAACACTCGCTTAACGTGCGTTGTTAGTTCTAAAACAATAGATATACATACTTGGTTAAGTCATATTAAGTTTTATTGAGTTATCTCATAACACACATTATTTTGGAAAGTTGACTTTGAGTTTGACCAATTATCAAGACCTGAACCAACAACCCGAACACTCGTTAAAGACCCGTTTTAGTATCTTTGTCCCAAAGGAACTTGCATTTAGCATTTTTCTCACCTTATTACTTAACATAGGTTAAGTAAATATTGAGGTTAGATACTTTAACCCGGTTTCGAGCAAACTTGCATTTTTAAAGGGTTATTGTTATAAATTCTTAAATAGTTACATTATAAACCTTGAACTTAAATTGTTTACTTTTTGCAACATATTTTATTTAAAGATCTTCAAGACAACCTTTCTAAATCCAAGACCTTTTATTTAGGCTTCATACGTTAACTCGTCGTTCCGGTAAATCTTCAAATTACCAACTTTTCAAGTTTATTACTTGAACGTGAGTACATTTCATCCCCCGTTTTCACTTTTATATTTTGGGGGTAACATGCATACTTATTTAAAACAAAAATGATTTATTATACTCATTTCTCAAACCACAAACTTTAGGGTGTATGATACTTAGAATACTTGCTCTATTGTATGTTACATGTCTCGTATGCTTTACGTGCACGAGTGTTTATTTTTACGTTGTTGTTGAGCCTCAATAAGTATGATCATATGCTCCCCTAACTACTTAGCCTCGTGCTAGTAGAATAGGGCCTCATTATCCAAGTATGTCGGTTGTTAACGATTAGAAAGGATCCTTATTTACATATGTTTTATATACCACGATTGATGCTTTTATTTATTGTCTCATATACGTTTGTGGATTTCGCTCATATTATATATACTCAAACTATGAAATTGCTCACCAACATACGTGTTGACAAATATTATTTATGCATTGTTACAGATTTGATGATTACTTGAGTTGGAGTTTGAAGACGTCATTTTATTTTGATACCGCTAGGTTATTAGAAGAATGAATAATATTTACTTCTTATATTTTGGGGGTTTATTTGTATGAACAATATGTGTTACTTTGATGATTGAATGAAATTAATGAGTTGATTAAATATTGTCACTTTAATAGTGTCTTGTGTTCTTGGGCAATCCGTTGCACCCGGCATGTTCCGCCGCCTTTGATCGGAGTGTGACAGAAAGGTTAGGGGTTTGATTAAATAATTGATAGCATAAGTGATTTCTAACTATTACACAACCAATTTGTTAATTTGGGTTTAAAATGAAGACTTTTACTTTTCAAAACATATTGTGTTGATATTAGATTATAGCTTGACGAAGGTTTTTTATATACATAGCAGAACTTATTAGTGTGTATAAACGAAAGAGAAGTATGGTCAATTTAATATATATTTTATATTTGGTAATAAAAAAATGTTTTTTTAATTATAAACTACATCAGTGTAGATGGTTATAATAATGTAGGATTAATCATGTGTTGAAATATTGTGTCTAAAAAATGTGTAGGAAGTATCTACAGTATGAATACGAATATTTTATATGTTACAGTGGTGATTATAAAATGGAAGGGTTTGTGTATTTTTCTATCTTGTGTAACATAAATGTATGTGTAGGTTTGTAGGATGTTCATGATGTGTATGTTAATGTTGGATTTGTAGTGTAGGATTGTGTATGTTTTGTAGGGTTATGTAGAGTATGGTTACATAAGCATGAATACGGTTGTGCAGTTTATGGTCACATACACATTAGACGCATTTGTATTTTAGCGTAAGGTTACGCAAACATAAGTTGTTTGTGTAGGGTTGTGTATATTATGAATACATAATCAATACAGATGGTTGTGTAGCGTAGTGTAGTGTATGGTATGTAATCTACACAACCCTACACAACCATATTTATGCTTATGTAACCATGCTTACGTAATGTATGATGTGTTGGATATATGGTTATGTTTTGTGCAATGTACATGTATTATCTTTGCTGTGTAGGATGTGTAAGATGGCATTGTAGGGCTTATATCATGTTATACTATTTATATTTTCTTTTATATAAACAACCAAAAGAAAATTTGGGTTTTGAGAGATTTGTAGAAAAATCGGTGAATGGTATTGTGGGATACAAGATTAGTTGCGAGATGACAAGGGAATTGTCGGCTGGATTGTTAGTTACCTACACATAATATTATAGGGAATTGTAGGCTGGATTGTTAGTTACCTACACAGAATATTATCATGAGTATTGATTATGTAGGCATACAAGTATGTAAACAAGAAACAAAATGATTATAGAATGAAATAAAAATTAAAAACCTTAAACTTGACAACATAGCGTTTCCTTTTGCCAATGTAGTAATAATGTTAATCTTGATTTCGTATACGACTCGGTCACGGGAACGACGATATAGTCCTTCAAAAACTTTTTTAACCTCTTAAATATAGTTATTCTAAGTTATTTTAGAAAAATAATATTAATTTGAATTTTTGAAGTATTTATAATGTTTTAAAGATTATCTATATTATATTATTAAGCATAAGTGATGGACAAAAGAGTCATTTCACAATTACATGGTAAGGGTAAAAAAGATATTTCATAATTGGACATAAAAAGTAATTTGTCATTAAATTATTTCGTTCTTTATGCGTATCGTACAAGTTAATGAAGCCTCAAGTTTTTTGTAATTACTCTCTTATCCTTTATGATTTATGGTGACATCAATTGAAGGAGTTTAAAGTCTCATTAAAGTGTCAAAATTCATTGTTCATCAACTAAAACCTATGTATTATTAGTATTAAGGACTTTAAAGTGTTACCATCGGTTGTTCATAAACTAAGGCTATATTATTATTATTGTTATTATTGTTTATAACTGAAACTCGTCTCCTCCTTTTTCCTAAAACAAACGTGAGACACTGCCACATTAATTGTGCATTCAATTCTAACTTCAATTCCCTATTCACTACTTAATACCTCTCGCGAGCTCTTCATCTTCCTCTTTCAAAACGGCTACGTTGCAATCAATGGTCAATTGTTATCTTCAGTTGTATAAGTATGGGTGATGGTTAATTGCTATTGCTTCAACCCTTCCCACAACGAAAAGCAAGTACGCATTCTTTGGGTATAACAACTGAACTGAACCGAACCAACTAAGACACACATTTTATGTTGTTTGATTAACTTTGATCTTATTTCTATTACGATGGTCATTTGTGTGTAGGAGGGGTTTGTTATATTAATATTTGTGTTTTTTACAGTCTTCGTTAAACCGCCAATTAAAGTTACAACAGCGATGGTGAACTTGTTGCTTAATTTGTATTCATAGGTACTTTCAAAACAATTTCCACTTACAGTTGTTAGATTTATTAATTGAACTTTGTGTAAAGTTTAGGTGCATATGATTTATTTTATACACATGCTTCTTAAATATTGATTGTTTATACTTTAATTAATCGTTTAAATGGATTTAATGAGGAGCTCCAGCTTTTCTCTAAATTGGTATGCAATTGGTTTAGTTTTTAAGTTTTATTCTTGTTTCTTCTTTTCGTTTCCAGCTTTTGTCTAGCGGTAGTTTTTTTATTTTTGTATATCTGAAATTAAAGTTGTTTGCTTTATTAATCAAAAGTTTTATATTCCTGTCAGAATCAGGTAATATGTTTGAGGAATAATGCAAATGACATAATTTGCTTGCTTTTTTGTTCTTGTTAAGAATGATGCCTTCAATCGGTTCTAAAAACTTCTTGTTAGAATATTGTTTCCATTTTCTTCTCACATCATGCTTTGAATTCCTCACCTCTTACCTTGTTCATTAATTTTCACTAAATTAATGATATCTTCTATTAGATTCTCAAGCAATCAATTAATTATTCCATTTCATGTGATGGGCATGCTAGGTTATAGGTTTACTAATTTCGACTCATTGATTTAGATTATTTTTGTATCACATTGCTTTTGATAAGTTGTTTTGCTACTGCTTCTTTAATGTTTAACATCCATCTTTTAACTGCTTATGGGATGATGGAAGTGCTTATCAAACACCGCTTACGAGAGCAACGTGGGTATCACATCTTTTTAGTTTGATGGTTACACCATGTGACTACAATAATAAGAAAAAACAAAGGTTCATTGTGAAGACTTTTACTCCACTTGAATATGTAGCTGAATCTTAATTTTTGTTGAATGAGACATTTTCTATGAAATCCTCAACCAAATGTGCGTGGCTTGATTTTTGTTAGCATGTTTTTAATACATGTATCTAAATTATAGTGTAACTTTGGTTTAATGAGAATATATATGCCTGTAGTTAGTTTCTTTTATTCTTTTTTGTTCAATTTTTGTGCATTTGCATTTTTATATATCAAATATGGTTTGTGTGGATGCTTAATTTTTTTTCTTTGCACTAGAACTTGTTTTATGGTAGCTGGTGTTATTTTCGGACTTTTGATACTCTATATATGATTCTTTTGCAAACCTAGCGTTTCATTCCTGGTTTTGAGCGAGTACGGAGGAATAAATCAAAATTTGGCAGCAACCGTTTTACGGGTCAACTACTGCTGATTACAGCCATGAAACATGTCATAATGTTGAACTTATTATCTCAGGGGCATTTTGGGGAAAAATACTGCAACATGGAAGAATCGAAATATTAAATATATCATAACCATATAGGGTGATTCAGTTTGCTGCAAAACAAAATAACACAATACATTGGCCCAGATTTTAAGAGAGTATGGTGGGAAGGGTAGGCGAGGTTCACGACTATTTCTTATTTAACGAGCTACAAACTTACGTGGCTACAATTAACCGGTAAAACAACCGAAGTACCGAACAAAGAATCGAACGACCCATATAAAAGAGATACATGTTTTTTTAAAGAACTCACTTTTTAATAAAATTTCTATCGAAATTTTAAAGATAAAAAAAGTTAAGCGAAACTGTAATCTAGATTTTTGGGAAAGTTAAATATTACAAGATATAATGAAAAATCAAATTATAAGTGAAACTAATTTTTAGGAAAAAAATTGTAAGCAGTATAACGTTTCCAGCCTTTAACAGACCTCTTGCGCATGAATGTTGACCTTGATGGTACACGTAGGAGGTGAGGTCATCTTTCTTATTCCATCAACGGTATTCGGTATAGTTTGTTATTATATATAACGAGGATTATTATTAAAAAACCAAGAGGAAGCAGCTTCACTTAACTTTTCCCTTATTAATTCTCGCAATTATTTGTTAATTTGTTGTTAAAGTAAACTTATAATTTCGATAATAATTCATTTTAGATAGGAGGTTAGAAATTTTGGGGGAAACTTTTGAACTAATGCAATACATCATTTATTAGGCTTGCAAATGAACCGAAAAAAAAAATAAAGGGCATGCTCGTTTCGGTTCATTGAACTTTAACTAAACACAAACACGAATATATAATTGAACAATTTATTTTGTTCATGTCCGTTCATAAGAAAATGAGCATGTACGTATTCGTTCATGTTCGTTCATTCACTACCTAAACTGAACAAACATAAACTAGCACAAACGAGCATAAGTTAGAATTAATGAACACAAACGAAGAATTCTAATACATCACAATTCATATAAAAACACATCTATATTAGTGGTTTAAATTTACATGATTTATTCAAAAAAATCATCACGACATCAAAACGAGCCCCTTTTGTGTTTATATGTTTAATAATATAACTTTTGTGTATTTATTAAAATTAAATGAACATAAACGAATGTTTACGAACATAAATGAAAGAACAAAAATTGTGTTCATGTTTGTTCGTGCAGTTAAATGAAACAAAATGTTTTTGCATGCTCATTCACTTAATTAAATTAACGAACTTCCCGCTGAATAGTTCATGAACATTCGGTTCGTTTACATGCATACATATACTATTTTTAGATCATGTATAAACTCATTACGACTATCATTGTCATTTCAGCAGATGATATGCAATTTGAAGCTCCCCTCAAAATTGTAATGTAACCAGATCCCACACTGAGGGCTAAGAACAATCTTGTTGTTGCATTTGACGAGGACTTTAAGAAGACAACATGTTTGATGTAATGTAGAAGCTCTCTTTTTTATGTGTATCAGTAGTGCTGTATTTTCTCATGGTTTATATGTTGGACTGTTGACTATTAGTTGTTGATTTCATAGCAAAATAACAATTGTTAATATGTCAATCCAATTACAAATATTGAACAGTAGTTATTGAAATTTTAAGTGTGTTTTAGTATGTTATGGACTCCGTTTTGTTGACAACACGTGGAAGGTTATTGCAATTTGCAAGACATGTTTTTATTGTTAGAGGATTGCAATTTAGGTAATGCTAAGATTTAGACTATTGTGTAGTGGTTTTAACATAATAGCAATGTTAAAGTGCCACGTAGACGGTGGGCCTTTACCAAAACCACCATTTTCACAATGGTGTAGTGGTTTACTATTTTTAACTAATAAATTAAATTAAATAAAAAAATTAATATGCATGCATGTTATTGGTGGAAGTTGAGGTGACAGACCAATGGCGCCCCCAAATCTCTCAACTACACACAACTTGATATATACTAGACGGGTGCCCGCGCGATGCAGCTGGTGTTTGAACCTATTAATCACGTAATATATATAAGTGTTTATGGTTCGGTTAAAACCTTGAAATCGTTTGTGACTTCTTTTTACTTTTTCTTTTTTTTTTATTTAGGTTCGTTGGTCGGTTTCAAAATTTTCAAAACGTAGTGAACTGTTGGTTCACAGTTTATACTGGCAACCGGCCTTAAGAAACCAGAACAGACTGTAAATGTTGAATGCATTTTAATGTTTTTTATTATTAATTATTAGATATGTTTTGTAATCTATATAATACACCAAACAAGAGAAAATTAAGACACCAATTTTAAAGTAATTTACAACACTTAATTGTAGTATGATTCATTTTGTTATCTTTGTTGTTATTATTTCACGTCCCAGATCTTCTATTAATATTTATCATTTATGTGGCTAAAATTATCATTTTTTATTTATGATCCTCTCAAGTATCATATTATGTTGGTGTTTAGTTAAAATTGATGGTACATTTAAATTAATAATTATTTGAAACTAAATTTATTATTAAAGTTTAAACTGTGAAACCAAACTGGAATCAGGCCGTTAGTAACGATTTGGTTTTAACTTTCAATGGTTGAGTTTGGTTTTGGACGACAAAAAAGTCAGTGTTAACGGTTGGACTCACAAGTTTAACTTAAAAAACATCAAAACCGACACTGAACACCCCTACGTAACATATTAATTTATTTAAAATGAAAATTATAACAATATCATATCCAAATTAAAGAGAATAAAATGCTCGTTTTTATGGTGTAATTCTTTTGTAAAAGTATTAATGTTTGAAAAGGCTATAGTCGTTTAAAAATCATTGGTGAGAAGTTAGTTTACAACTTAAATTAAAAACATAATATGGTTAAAGATGAAGGACCAAACTTGTAAGTTGAATGGATTGTTTTTAAAAGACAAGTTTATCCTTACTAATACATGTACCTCATGCTTTAAGTGTTGTAAATTACTTAAAAATGAGTGTCTTAATTTGCCCTTGTTTGATGTATTATATATAGTGTATATATATATATATATATATAAAGCAAATAGCAAGAGTATCTTAAAATAAAAAACGTACAGGATTTGTCGTTTTAAGTACAAGTCATAATGCATATGATTTTGTGAATTTAGGAGTAAAATGCTCTTTAATTCATCAATGTCCACCATAAACTTTCATTTCACAAAACAGATAGAACATTGGTCCTTCAACTTCACTCATTTTTTTCTAAACATAAAAAACAGTTAAACACATACCCCTAATTCAAAACCAATTACACCATAAAAATGAGCATTTTATTCTCTTTAATATGAGTATATTATTGTTATATTTTTTTGGTTTTAAAATGTTAACATGTTACATGATTACCAGTTAGAATTGGGAACAGGTCGAGTCAAGCGAGCTCGGGGTTGTATGTAAAGCTAGATTAGGGTCGAAACGGGTTGATAAAAAACATGTTAATTTGGTTCGGGTCAAGTTGGTACGAGTTTGAGTCGAAAGGAGTCAGGTTAGAACACGTTCCAGGTTACGGTGTGGGGTATAACGGGATTTGGGCAAAAACAGGTTGGTTTAAAAAATGATTTATTTGAAATTACTATGCATTTCAACTTTGCTTCTTGATTTTGCCACAAGTTATGTAGATGCCATTGTTTACATGCATCGGGGCCGATAAACGCATGCCCAACACCACTTAACGCACGTAACTCAATCTTGGTAACCGCTCAACCCAGCGCCACACGTGGTGTCGGTTAAACATGTTTAATGCAGGTAACGTGCATTTCGGTGCGGGCTAGCTTTGCACGAGTTACACGTCCAATCTTGGGTTACATGCGCACAGTCATCAAGGGACGCATATACCTACACATATTATGCATTTAATGCCGGGTTACGCACGCATCCGGTTGCATCGCGTGGGCACCCATGATTTCACAAAACACGATATAAACCCGTACAAAAAAACAACATCCAACAACCCATTTGCAGATGCGGCGGCGTGCTCACATTGATAACTTGTTATACATCACACCAAACACTACAAACCAATACGATTTGATAATTTTTTAGAACCCGCAGCAACGTGCGGACACTTCTGCTAGTAAAACTAACAGATAACACATTAATAAAAGAATAAAAAGTTGATTGGATAATTTACTTAAATATATAGAAAAAAGATAAACAGAGATCATGAAGCAAATAAATAAGGTATATATGTTTTTTTTTTCAAAATTAAAATAACAAACCAAATAATAAATTGATATTAATAAAAGAAAATAATATGAACAATCTTCTTTCACAGTTGGGATATGTATAAAATATTTTAATTTGACGTTATGTTATTATACGACTCTATTATTTGAGATAATATTTTTTAGATCTAAATAACAAATAAATATATTAAATAAAGAATAATTTGAAAACTCCAAACAAATTAATACTTACAAAAAAAAAAATAACCTTTGCCATTATACCCTTTTCAAATAATTATAAACCATAAAAAGAAAAAAAATTGTGATTAGTTGGAATCACTTCTCACACTTCTCGCGTTAAAATGACCTCTCTCTTGAACTTAAACCTATATATATTTGTACCCCTGAAAATTAAGTGCCCCGACCGGTCGCCCACTTCAACCTATGCCCCAACATGCTCCGACGAGAAAGTATAAAGTTACATCTTACACGAGTTACTTTTAACCGCGGATGATGGGTAACTATCATTTGAATCATTGTAGTTTCAAGCTCTTGTACCCCTAGAATGAAGTCTAAATCGACAATCAAACCAAATAAAACACTATGAATTTGGATTGAATAACACTTTATCTATAACCAGAAAATATAACTATAAAACTGATTATTAGCTCATTACCTTAATCACAATTTTAATTAGGTTATATAAATCATGACTATGTACAATTATCAATTAGAGATAGTCTCGAACTCCTATTTAGACAATAAATAAAACTCACATATTTATCTACTAATTTAATTAGCTATCATAAATTAAATACAAATCATTTAAATTATCCCTAATTTATTTAAATAATTAACACAATTTCATAACTCGAAACAGGCCCACTCGACCTAGCCTGACACCGTCTTATATTCGAGAACGAATTACGTCCAACATGGAAGGCAGTATATGGAAGGGTGTCGATGTTAAGTCACCTATAATCAATATAAAATATCGTATGTGCACTTTAAGTGGAGAGCCATACTCTAGACATGGTGATACTCAAAAGAAGAGAGACGAAAAAATCTACACTTTCAACTCAATATATCAGTCTTTTGCATCAAAATCAACACTCAAGACTTGTTTTTAAGAGTTTTTGAAAAATGTTTGGTTTAGGTTTCAGAATTTTAGTTTTTCAGTATGAGTTGTTTGATTTCTATTTTACTATTTGAGCTTGAAAACCACCAAGTAAAAAAAATAGCCTCATATATAGAATTTGATCCTAAAACTTTGGACCAGACTCAATAATTTAATATCATACATTTTAGCTAAAATATGTGTTACACTCTATATTAAATCATTATAAATTACTTAACATTTAAAATTTAAAATAAAAATTTATAATTCAGTTCCTTTCAGCTTTTTCAGTTTTAATACATGCAAAACTGAAACCAAACCAAAATTCGGTTTTTACGAGTTTTGTTTGGGTTCCGCTATTGCAGTTACGGTTCAGTCTTACATAGTCTTACATAGTCCAAAGATACGCTCAGTTCGGCAACAACAATTAACTTTTGCACCTAAAACCTCAAACCTCCAAACGGTCACACAACAGAACATCTGCAACTATTGTCACTATAGATGAGTCAATCTGAACATTTGTTCTAGTTTTGCTTCAACTTCAATGGCAATCCTTAAAATACCTATTTCTAACATGAATCAAGAAGAGAAACAAAAAGAACATCAAAACACAACTACTGATTGTCCTCTGATTGCTCCAGTTTCTTCTTCAAAGCAGTCATTTCTTTTTCTTGCTGCTTTTTCAAGTACCTCTGCGCGGTTGAATTCACGAAATTCACAAAAAAGTTTAACAGCATTAACCATACGATAGTGTTCCAAACTGAAGCAAACGATAGGTCCCATGACTTAACCTGAAAAAACAGAAATTCAAAAAACTAAGTGCTAAGAGATTGTAAGACGATCTCATCGAGTAATGGGGCAAAAACGACCTGGAAACACATTTTAGCATTAATAAGTAAATTCTTGTTTTGTGTTTAGTTAAATCCTTTTGACAAACATAAGTCAATTCAACTAGGGGTGCTAATCGTGTCGGGTTGGCAATTTGACGGGCTAAATAGCTGAACCTGAATGCAACCCATATATTTATTCATGTAAAACTTTAAATGTTTCAACACTTTTTAAACAACCCCATCTGAAACCTATATATTAACTTTTTTAGAAACCCTACTTAAACGAGTTAGCATGCCAACCAGTTTAATAAACTGTTTTTTTCAGGTTAACACATTATTAGATGTGTCGTATATTAGCCGACCCAAAACCTAACTATTTTCGTGACGCATCAGGAACGAGTGAACGACGGTCTCTTAAAATCTAACCAATTTTCTATTCTTTTAAGTGGCTTGTAAAGTTAAATTTCATATCTCAACTTTCTTAATGAATTAAAAGCGTGATTGATTTCCTTTTCTATCATACTCAGTTCCATCTTCAAACAAAGTAACCATCGCTCCCAAATAAAAATAAGAACAAGGAAAACGACTATGCTTCCCAAATACGAGATATTTTCAACAAAAGATGCCAAATGCAATGCTATTTTCTTGCATGGCCATAGTTTGTTGAACAAGGACTAGCATGAAAATTTAAAAAGTTGATTAAAAGTAATAAAAAAAAAGGGACCACATAAAAACTGACCTTAACGTTTGATGTGACGGGCAAAGGGGCGGCCATGTATTTCTCCTTCATTGCATGCAGTTTAGCTACAATGTTTGGCAGTGCAGAAGCCACCCCCGGAATGAAGCTAAGCATCCATATTAGCTCGTTTTCTATCCAGTCGAGAAGTTGATTGTTGCACACTGAGATGATGAATACCGTCTGCATAAAGGCATATTTAATAATAATTTTTATCTAAATAATCATTTTTAATGTTTTGAGAAAACAGATTCTGATGCTATGATTATTCCAGAGTTGCATAAACCGTTACGAATAACAGGTATATCATATAAGCGGCAGCGGATATGGTTGTCCGATGACAAAATAAAATTACGTATTTACCCTTTCAAGTTCTACTCAACCTTTTATTTTTCTAAAAATGTCTTCTTGATCCATTTATTTAGTAACTTAAATATTATAAATTTAGCAAGCAGTCAAACATCTGCTTATTACATAAACAGCTTTGAATGCATCAAATCAGCTGCTACAAATATGATTGTCCAACGGTACAATAAAGTTGCTTATTTACCCTTTAAAATTCTACACTTTTTTTGTTAAATCTTTGAAAGGGTAAAGAAATTACTTATTCACCTTTTTAAGAACTGGACAGAACAGTCAAATATCTGTTTATTACAGCTTTAACTAGCATAAGCATATCCAAAATCTATTTCCTATGATTATTTCAGATTTACATAAACAGTTTATAATTATAGGTATCAAACAGCTGCAACAGATACGATTGTTCAATGGTAAATTTAAATTACTTATTTACCCTTTTCAAGTTCTACACCCTTTTTGTCACATTCTTTAAAGGGTGAATAAAGTTACTTATTTACCCCTTCAAGAATTTGACAAAACAGTCAAACCTCTAGTTATTTCAGCTTTAACCAGCATAGCCATATCTAAAATCTCTTTCATACAGCCAATTATTCAAGTTGTTTAATATCAAATAATCTCTCAAAATGCAAAGGCCAAATACCCCTATACTAAATATAGTATTTGAAACAATCTAAATAAATGTTTGGAGAGAGAAAACATGTGAATGTGAGTTTTCACAATTGCCTTCCCGATTAGGGTTGCAAGAAAAAACTCCCAAAATGGAATTCCACACATTATGCCAGCAAGGTCAAATAGAGGATTTGGCACCTACATAAATAAATAAAGGTCAAACATACATGAAATATACGGAATCAGATCAAAAAATGTAATAAAGATTAAGCAAGGATATAAGAAGAAAACCAACCGAAGCAAGAATTAGAATAGTGAAGAAGTTCAAATACTGTGCATGTGAGAGTAACCAACGCTTCATATAATTCAACTTTGAAGCAACTCCATTATCCTCCGTTGAGGCTACATCCAGTTCTTCTGTAGCATCTATTTTCTTACCTGAGATACTTGCTGCAAAAATTAACAATTGGTTAAAAAAAAAAACAAAATAATACTGGATTCCAGTAATTCTTGCACGAGAATAATAACTAATAACTACATTAGCAACTGCCATTCAAACTGTCCAAACATGGCAACTTAAGCTTTTATCCAGTATGAAAACTAACCGATCTAACACGAACAATTAAACAAACAAGTTTTTTTTTTGTCCGTGTTTGTTCATTAAGAAAATGAGTGTCATGTTCGTTTGATAATATTATAAACGAACGGTTCACAAACGTGAACGAATACAAACAAATGAACATAATTACACATAGATGGATGAACATAACCGAGCGACCACCAGTTAAAAGTACATGTGAACATCAATCTGGTAAACCTAAAAAGGTTAAATGAATGAACATAAATGAACGTACAAGACATGTGGTCATGTCCGTTTGTTTAACTAGAGGACACCAATACTTCTTCATGGTCGTTTCGTTTAAAAAAGAGATGTGTTATTAATACACCCTTTATAAGGTGTATATAGATAATATGTGTGTTAAGAGGGTG
>NW_027504789.1:0-19339 GCF_021521415.1 Bidens hawaiensis
TCTGGGGTAACATAGTTCCCAGGGGTTGTTATTGTTCTGGGGTAACATAGTTCCCAGAAAGTTATTGGAAATGTTCTGGGGTAACATAGTTCCCAGCATGATTATATTGTTAATAAATGATTATTAAAATGATTTGTCAGTGTTTATTCAAATTAGTGAAACTCACCAACTATTCGTAGTTGACCCGTTTTCTTTACATGTTTTCTAGGTATGCCCAAGTTGGATTGATTGATGTTTGCTTAACTATCTGTGCTACCTGTTGGAAGCTTGCTGCTCTTTGTTTTGTAATGAATTTATTAATGTCTTATCGGTAAAATATGTGTGTAACACCTAGACAGTAATGAAACTCGCAACAATGTAATATATTATAAATTAATGTAGTGGTATTTTCTTTATAAGCAATGCTGTTGATATCAGATGTGTCTGTTGCATCCCGTGTACGTTTCCGCTGCGGTTACGGGGTGTTACAATACCCTATACCGATCTATGATACGTTCTTTAATGTATCTTACTGCTTCTCATATTGATATCATGTTTGCTGTTTTCTTATGTTCCAGGCACCAATCGAGTCCCCGAGTGACTCATCTGGCAGCAGTTAAATGTATATTTCACTATCGGAGGGGTAATCCTGACACCGGGTTATGGTATCCCAAGGATAGTAGATTTGATCTCACTGCGTTTTGGGATGAAAGATCAAATTCAAGTCAACTACGGTGGGTTGTCAATTTTAGGAAGCCGACTTGTTTCTTGTCAGTGTAGGAAGCAGAAAAAGGTCTCCACTTCAACCGCCGAAGCCGAATATGTGGCAGCCTCGAGTTTTTGTTCACATGTTATTTGGATCCAGCAACACATGCGGGATTACGGTTTGAAGTTTTTTTACTACTCCCAAATATATCGATAACTCAACTGCTATTTGTATCACGAAAAACCCTGTTCACCACTCTAAGATGAAGCATCTTGACATTAGATATCATTTTATTCGTGATGGCTTTGAAAATAAATTAATCGATATAGAGAAGGTGCACACGGATTTTCAGAAAGCTGATCTGTTTACCAAATATTTTGATAATACATGCATTAACTTTTTTACTTGGTTTAAACGGATTGAAAACTCTTGCTGATATCCTTAAGCTCGGATAATCAATTTTTATTTATACAGTTTTATTTTATTTTGATTATTTTAATATTTTAGTTTTTAGGGGAAAAAAGAAAAAAATACAAAAATATTGCGCTTTCTGTTTGTACAGATAAAAACCAAAAGCATTCAAATATTTCAAAAATACAAAAACATTAAAAATTTCTCCTCAAAATGAGTTTTGAAGCAAAAAGAGAAGATGATAGTACATTGATCATCTAGTCCAAAATCCAGTAAGAAATAAGCTTAAAAGACTATGTGCGTAATTGCATGGTGCATTGGTATGTCTTAAACAAACCATTGGATTAAAGTCTGTGATATAAACATAAGAATTGTCAAATTGAAAGAGGTGTTAGTCTATTTCAAAAGTCTCGGTAATGAAGGCAGAAATGTAATAGCCTGTCATACTCAAGATTTATGTTTGTTTGATCACCAAAAACAAATATTCTAAATAAAATGCATCTAGTTTATGGTTAACACTTCAATGGTGTATGGTCTTATGGCTTCAAATTCTATATTGATGGGATGCATCCGATTTCTTGACATTGTGAGTATTTATGCGGTTTATTATCTGGATATTCATAATCTTAATATTTCAAATGCTTTAAGAGTGAACCCTAAGTCAATAAACTTGATCACTGCTGTACTTCGTACAAATTAATTACTGACTTGATCAAAATCCATTGTGAGTCATACATTGATCCTCCCTTGCGTGCGTCTTAATACCAGTAAGAAACAGACCACTTGGGATACAATGTTTGTAAGCCTACAGATGAATTCGTGCATACTCATTCACAGTAAAGAAAGCTTGGTGTATTGCTTGATAACAGGGGTATACTTTGCAGTGGGGATTATGAACTTTGATTGCTTAATCAGTTATAAATCATATATTTTGATCTTCAGGCATAATGGTTTAAGTCAAGTTGGGGTGACACGGTAAAAGTCAATTTAAGCCTGAACCGAGATTAGAGGCTGATAGTTTCTGATATTCTGTGCTTTAATTGAAACTAAACCATATCACAAAAACACTTGAAAGTTTGTTCTTAGATTTAAGTGGGCAACAATATCAATGACCGACTTAACGCCAGTCATAATAACGCTGAAATATAAAGCTAAGATGGAAGGGTGATTTCGTCAATATGATTATCTGATCAACTCACAAAAATATGTATTTCTTTCATAAAATAGATTTCATATATTTTTTGTTTTTAATTCGAAAATATTCAAAATCCAAAATATTTGTTTTTATTTTGATTTCTGCTTTATTTTCGATTTCCGAACTCAAGGGTTCAAATATGAAAAAGAAGAACCAAAAAGATCCCACGTTTCTATTTAATTATTTTATTTAGTTATTTTTAAGCTACTTAATTTAACTTATGTATTTTAGACGTAAAACACGTTAAGGTATTGGTTTTTCTCTGAGAGGTAAACTTCTTAAGGTAAAGTTCATCGGGACACGAGTTTTGATACATATTTATTTATTGAATATTGAAAATGAAAATGGTTCATTTTTAATTAGTTATAATTCCCATTCGTTACTTTGGTTGTAGCGAATTGTAACATCCCAAAAAATTCTCGTTAACCGAAAGACACGAGTGTGCAGTTTGTAAATTAATTTCTCGAGTTATATTTAAGTTTGAGAACAAGGAGGAGGAGATTGCAAAATGCAAAGACCAAAGGTGTAACATTTGAAGATAATAACCCAGTCTCCCCCCCTTAACCCATTCTTGCCGCAAACAACATGAGCTCCAAACCCTATGATTTTGATCGATCTAATTCGATTCCAAGCTAATAGAGGTCTTTCAAGGTGTGTACTACACTCCCATATCCTTTAATTCCTTTATCTCGGTCGTTAAAATGATCAATTAAGCCGTTTCTTAAACTAGGGTCAGATTAGGATTAAATTCGTTTGGCACGCTTCCCGAGGTCAAAAGTTGGAGTTTTTCATGTCAAAAGATCCTAGGTATGTCTAGTATATCATACTAAAATTTCATGGCCAATGGAGTTGTTTTGATAGGTGAATTGATAAAAACTGATTTCTAGGGTTCTTGAAGTTTGAAATAGTTAATTGTTGTCTTTCGGGTATTGCTTGAAGGAATGGTCAACCCGATCAGTTTTAGGGGTCTTATGTTAGTGTAACGAATGGAAACCATTCGCTATCATTAGTGATAACGAATGAAGGTCATTCGTAATGTAAAAGAATAACGAATGTGCTCTTTTGTTGTACCTATTCACTTCCGCTTCACCTGATAACGTATGACCTCATTCGTCATTGATAAAGATAAACAACGAAGATTGAAAATTTGGCCATTCGTTATGATTCCTTAATTTATTGATTCATTAACATTGTTTAACGAATGAGACAATGGATGTGAGCCATTCGTTAATTTTGAATTAACGAATGGGTTCATTCGTGTGTCTAGTTTTACGTGCAAATATATATATATATATATATATATATACAGCGAGTTAACGAATAAACCATTCATTTTACCTCGATTACTGCATTGGTCTACAGAACCTCTTGCAAATTTTTCTTAGAAAATTCGATAATCACAAAACCAGTTTTATTGATTGATTAAGTTTCCTAAGGTATAGATGACACTATCGCAATGATTTTCGTCAAAATCTATCGTCATTTGATAGGTTAATTTGGTGATTTATTGACCGCTTTAATTTAATAATCATATGAATAATTGATACACAAATGTTTGGCTTTTTGATGAGTTTGAATTAGTTAACGCTGTTATTACGAGATTGATGATAGAAGTTTTGTATTAATTCATAGTCGTTTATGGCTTAATTTAGGGGTAACTTCATAGAATAGTAACCAAGTTTCAAAAGTGTTCTAATTAGGTCACTCAACTTTAAAAAGTGTTCCAATTAAGTCAGTCAATTTTCATATTTTATTAGATTAACATTTTTAACATGTTTTTTTAGCGTTTTTCTTTTTTGTTTCACATAGGAAATCTTTTTATCTTTTTTTAAATGTTGACGTTGAGTGGCGACGTGAATTTTATTTTTTATTTTTGAATTTTAAAATAATTAACATTTTTTATTTTTTTAAATATAACTACATATATTGCAAATTCCGATACTCACATCTTATCCCCCAAACAAAAAAATCGGTGAGACTCTATTTGAAGATTTAGTGACCCAATTTGAGGAAAATATGCATTAGTGACCTAATTGGAACACTTTTGAAAGTTGGTTACTATTCTATGAGATATTCACTTTAATTATTAGTTTGCTTCTTTGACTGTAAGGTTCATCTAATTTTGGCTTTGGCGATGGAGAGTCAAATTTGGATAATTATTGGTGCAATTTGTATGGACACGAATGGATGCTCATTCGTGTCTACAGTAGATGAATAACCCAATCATTGTACTTGTATAACAATTTTCCACATTCGTGTGATTTTGTAACGAATGAACCTTCATTCGTCTTATAAAATCTACGAATGGACTAATTCGTTCGTACACATTCATTATCCACTCATTTGCTATTTTGAGGATAACGAATCAGTCCATTCGTTATAACGAATGAGACCATTCGTCATAGAGAATGAGATAATGAATGGGTCTTATATGTTTAAACATAATTCAATTTTTCCTAAGTATTAACTGCAAATTGATTTAAATTATCTTTATGTTCGGGTTTACCAATATTCGGGTTTTGAGTTACAGAAAAGGCAGATGAGATTATGTCTGATGCTCCGGCACCACTAAAACCTGATATTCAAGAAAATCCCGTGATTCAAGAGGATCATGTAATTCATGCCGAACCTCAAGTTGCTGAACCACAAGCACCAGAGCAACAAGCAGCACCAGCGGTTCCTGATCTTGGTTATGACAAGAAGCACAACATATGTGCGTTCTTACAAGAAGATTTTGCTGATCGAGCTATGTTTGGAGACGTCATAGCATTTTTACGTCGTTCTCGTATTAATTATGCTATATACGCTAATGCCCCTGTACATTTTAGTGTGATACATCCATTTTGGGATACTGCTTATTATGTGGAGACTGAGAACCATATTGTTGTTGTAACACCCCGTAACCGCAGCGGAAACGTAAACGGGATGCAACAGACGCATCTGATATCAACAGCATTGCTTATAAAGAAAATACCACTACATTAATTTATATCATATTACATTGTTGCGAGTTTCGTTACTGTCTAGGTGTTACACACATGTTTTACCGATAAGACATTAATATATTCATTACAAAATATAGATCAGCAAGCTTCCAACAAGTAGCACAGATCATTAAGCACATATCAATCATTCCAACTTGGGCATACCTAGAAAACATGTAAAGAAAACGGGTCAACTACGAATAGTTGGTGAGTTTCACTAATTTAAATAAACACTGACAGATCATTTTAATAATCATTTATTAGCAATGTAATTATGCTGGGAACTATGTTTCCCCAGAACAATAATAACCTCTGGGAACTATGTTACCCCAGAACAATAATAACCTCCGGGAACTATGTTTCCCCAGAACAATAATAACCTCCGGGAACTATGTTACCCCAGAACAATTCCACACAATAACCAATTTATATATTCTGTGCATCAAACCATATATATATAAATATACAAGTGTTTCCATACAATCGGTATGTACTTAAATACTTTAATAAAGACATGCTTTCCGCCCCGGAAAAATATTTAAAACGGTTCATTAAAAGGGGCTCGTGAAAACTCACCTTTCTGTGAGTCGGGACGTGATACAATGAACTGCTATAAGCCTGGATCTGTAATATGATATCTAGTCGTTACTATATAATTCCCATAAATTAAATCCGTGTCAATCGGTACATCTGGGGACATTGTTAACCCAGTACTGTACTCGATCCGGGGACAATGTTAACCCCGTGACACTTCTAAGGACTCAGATTGTGACATTACTTAGAGTCTGACGGTCAAAATTATCATCTTTAAGTTTTCCTTGATTTGCGTGCCTAGCACGGTTATCCGTTTTTAGTTTCAAAAATGAGTTTGTTCACACCCGACCCAAAAATGGTGTTTGACTGTTATTTTAGTTAAAGTGATGAAATTAGAGCTCGGTTTGGACACCCCGTTTGGCCGCGGGGCCCGTTTCCGTCATTTAGGTGCCGGAAACAGTAAAATCGGGTAAAATTACCCAAATCATCCGAATTATTTTCGGATGATTTACTTTTACTTAATTTACTTAGTTTTATGAAAATAGTCCATTTTTAGGGTTTTTATGCACCAGTCAGCTCGCTTATGCGAACTTTGCCGTTTACACGTTTTAAGCTTTAGAAATTTGTTTTTATGTTCTTTTTAGCACAAATAATTACTCGTTTAGTCTCGGGTCTTGAAATTTTACACAACACTTATTTTGACAGCAAGAAATTTTATAAAATTTTTCCAGAATTAATTTTTGCATTTAAGATTTATTTAACCATTTTTAAACGTCATTTAAACACCAAATATGTCGAAAATACCAAACGACCTTCGAAAAATCCCAAATTTTTCTGGGATGACCCCTATCACCCACTTAGTTCACTGTAATTTTTCCAGAACCAAAAACTCATTTTTCATGCCATTTTTACCAAAACCGAGCTAGAAATCCCTAGAACTCGTTTTACCGAAAAGCCTACATAGACTTCTCCAATGAACCTGAAATTTTGTGTGTGACTTTTATATGTTATAAAAAGCCTATCTTAAATTTTTCAAAATTTTTCATGATGTTTAG
Source organism: Bidens hawaiensis (assembly GCF_021521415.1). NCBI lineage: Eukaryota > Viridiplantae > Streptophyta > Magnoliopsida > Asterales > Asteraceae > Bidens > Bidens hawaiensis. The sequence goes on from NW_027504789.1 coordinate 6,865, forward strand.
CTATTTTTCACCATTTTTGGCCAAAATCGAGCATTAAATTCACCAAATATTCATCCTTTATCCAAAAATTACCAAAAATTCACAGATCTCATATTTTCATGTGTAGATCATCTCTGTGAAATTTCATGACTCGAATCTAAGCACACTACAATCTGTCCAAAATCATAGAACCACACGAAAACCGAACTACCTTGTGTTTCTAGCCTTAGATCGCAAAGATCTTGATTTATAGCCTTTATTAGCAACTAGATACAACACCTACAAGCACAATAACACCATACCAAGCAAGTTACACCAACAATCAAACCATTTCTTTCATAGTGTCGGTTTTGATATAAAAACAAAGGTTTTAACCGTAAAAATCCGTTCTCGACTCTTTTTACTCATTTCTTGGACCAAGATCCCTTGTATAACTTGTATACATCTCTTGATCATGCAAGAGTCGGTTTCATCACGGGTTTTCACCCGTCTTTCACATGGAAACTCATTTTACAAGATTTCAACCGTAAAATTTCGTTCTAAATTCTTTTAACTCATTACTTGGATCAAGATCCTTTGTATAACTTGTATACATCACTTGATCATGCGAGAATCGGTTTCAACTCGGGTTTCACCCATTTTTACATTTGAAACCTCCTTTTTTCAAGATCATGAAGTTGGAAACAAGATTCAAGCATTAAAACATGCGTTATACCTTGTAAATCTTGGTTGGAAATCAAGAACTTGGATGAATGTTGAAGGTTTGAGAGAGTTTTGAGAGTTTGGAGTGTTAGAAAAAAGAAATGAAGTGTGTATGTGTGTGCACAAGGACTGATCGGTCCAAGGTCATGTGTGGGGTGGGGCCCACACATCCATTCTAGGCCACACATTCGGATTTTCGTAATCCGGATAATGTTTTGGATAATCTGGCTCAGTTCGTTTCTCGTTTAAACTCGTAATTCGGCTTAAAACGAGCCTAAAATGGTCGTTTTTCGGGTTAAAATAAAATTTACATAAAACTGACTTAAAAACTTTAAAAAACTTAAACCATGACATTTATTGACTTAAAACATCATTTTATTAATGATTACGCATCTTTTTCGGCTTGATTGATTATCTCTTGCTTGGTTTGGCGTTAAAGGTTTCGTTTAACGTACCGACGTACTAATAAATCGAAATCCTTTTTCTGTGCTATAATTCACTTATCCCGAAGCCTTAACACTTCGTAAACCTTACTAAACATCATATATTTCATCTATGACGTATTCCCCGATTCGTTCGGGTTTCAATAACCGTTCATCGATTAATCGTAATCCCGATACGACTAGTTGTTCATTCGAGTATAATTCGTACTGTGAATCTTATATACTCGTATAAACACATTATAATTCATATATTCAGTATTGAATAACACGTAAATAGTATATTCCGGCTAGGGTATACCTGAATTTGCCGGAATCGTTACAGTTGTCGAGGTAAAGAATAAGACTATCACTATTACTCATGGTGTGATACGTCGAGTTCTTCAATTTGTGGATAACATGGATAATCCATGTGAATTTGATGGGACGTTGATTCGTGGGTTGTTTCAGCGATTATTTTATAAGGGTGACCTGGACCGTTCCTAGTACAAAAAGGCCTACTTGTGCGAACAGTACAAGAACTTGCTACATGTTCTTATTCACTGCCTTGGGGGACGGAAAAGTGGTTTCGACGAGTGTAGGATTATGCTTCAATATGCATTCGTAGCATTGATATTGAACAAACCGTTCAATTTCTTTGAGCTCATATTTTATCATATCAAGGAGAATTGCCTGGTCAAGCATAGTAAGAACAAGTTCCTTACGTATCCACGATTCCTCCAGCTGATTATTCAAGACTAAATATCGGATCACGAGATTGATCAAACTTTGATAAACGATGTTTTAGTATTAGAACACATGACTACTGACACGATGAAGCGCATGAAGACATATCGTAAGCAGATGACTGAGGATAGACCGAGGGCCAAACGCTTGATTGGTCATCTGGTGAATCCATATTATGTATGTCCTTCTATTGACTGTTGGATCCATGATGATTCAGATTCCGAACTAGAGGAGCGACCAGGTGGGAACGTTGGTGGTATTGACGGTGATGGTGGAGACGATGGAAATAGGGGAGATCATAGACGGGTTGATATTGAGGCAGCTTGTTTTCCAGCTGCTCAACATTAACGAAAGGGGGATGGGTTAGAAAGAACTAACGCTGAAATGCCATGTTACAAGAGGCGATGGTGTGGAGATTGGTCCAAAGATACCAAGGTCGTCTGCTCATTGAATGCCGATGGTGTCGCCTACTGTTAGCACCCCGGTTATTACTCTTACGACAACAGCATCTACTGACCTGAGGTTTGCTTCAATTCCACAATCGTTGCTATCTTTGATGCCGACATCTCTGATTACCTCGGTGGTTACCTCTCCATCTACAACAACAATGCAGTTGCAGCCCCCCAGCTTTATCCTTTATGAGGGTTACCCAGTGCAACATGTACCTCCTAAATTTCATACGTTGCCACTTGATAATCAAATGGATATGCTACTGAGTTTGATTCATCTTCAAGATAATCAAATGGCTACCGATCGTCATCAACAAGATCAACTACTGATGAATCAACGACGATTGGTTAGTTACATATCATACTGCCAGAAGGAGAGCAGAGAACTACGTCAGCTTGTTACAGCTCAAGGGGAGAAAATCAAGGAACAAGAGGAACTTATTCTTCAAGTAACGTTTAAAGACAATGCATTGAAGAAATTGAAGAATAAAGTTGATAACAAAGATCCTGATGCGGCTCAGTGGCTGGATCTGGTGGTAATGAGCTGAAACTAGCTTAAGGTACGTATGCTGCTGGTACTAGTGATGTTGGTGCTGGTGATGATCGACAAATGGTAGTCTATCAAGATACTACCAATGTAACTCTTATTGAGTCGATCAAGCTAACACGATATATTTATGTATTATGAGAAGGGTATCATGATGAGCTCTGTTAATGCTGTCGAGATCGAGGAGGTTAGTTTGTGGACTTTGCTCTGTCTCGTGATCAAATTTCATTATTATTGGGATTGAATGATGAAGAGATGGATGCTTTGGAAGCAGAGGAGGATGTGAAAGTAATTAATGATGAGCGGGTTCAAGTTGATACGAGTATTCCACCTGGGTATACGTCGTTTATTTATGAGGATATTGAGATTGAAGATGTCACGGTAGAGGAATATCCTGATCTTTATACACGTTCTAATCTTGATCAGGGTGTGCCATTCTTCATTGATGAACATGTTAAAGCTGTCGAAGAACATTTGGAGAAGATCACAAAGAAAAAGGGTAAAGTATCAGAAAGAGGATCAAGGTCAATGGATCCTGATGCCGAAGGGTGGTTTGGGACCCACAAAAAATCCCAAACCTCTAAGATTATTGGAGCTTATCGTTACGTTGACAAAGAGAACCAGATGGAGGTCAATGAACGTTCAAAGGCAAACCGAAAGATGACATTCAAGGCAGTGACAATCGTCAAAGGTAACATTGTGTCATGGTTGTATGATTCGGATTTGAGGGTTTGTAAAATTAAGTGGGAGAACGACGTGCAATATCATCAATATATTACTGATGTTCTCTCATTGCCGTGGTGGGACGTGCGGACTCTCGCCAATCGGCCGTTTATCAACCATGGTGGAAATCAACTAGCAGGATGGTTTCACCAACATCTGCTTTTTGAGGTCAATTACGGGTTTAAGTTTTTTAAGCCGTATATACCAACCAGGAAGTACATTGACGGGATTGATCCGCAAGCTGGTTGGAGGAAGCTAGTACTGAAGGTTAAGCCACCAAAAACAATGAAACGAGTGACTGTAAAGACGTTTTCGCAAAGTCTTTACAAGACATTCAACATGTGGTATTAAGTCAACCAAACGGGCTCATTTTGAGAACAAGTTTGAAGACTGATTTTGTGCGAGTCATCGATCCAATGTGGCTCGTCAACTTATCAAAGACCGACAACGGCGTACTGTTCCAGAACGAGATTCTTTTTGCTAATATTGAAGATTATGACCGTGCTATGCAATTCCAACGCGTTGTTCATGTATGTCACGCGTTTGGAGCTCATAGTTGTGCTAATTGGAAATCGAAGCGGTTCAAGTAAAGTAAAGACAAAGAGCATGACAGGAGGGGGAGTTTGTTAGTGAACGATTTTGGTCATCTAGAGTCTTTGTAACTTATGTACTTTATTCTTATATTAATGTAAGGGTATTCTGGTAATTAACAGTCCCATTCATTAGATTATCTACGCTCATTCGTTAAGTGTGTTTAACGAATGAGACTATAAGTTATTGTTCGTGTTCATTCGTTAAGGATGTTTAACGAATGGACCTTAATCATTATTATTCTGTATCCATTCTTCATGGAATGTTGACGAATCTGGTATAGCATCCATAACAAATGGCCTCATTCGTCTTCATTACAATACATAATATAATGAGTATAGCGAATGACTCATTCGCTATACTCATTATATTATGTATTGTAATGAAGACGAATGAGGCCATTTGTTATGGATTGTGTAACGAATGGCATTCATCTTCTATATATAGACTGTTATAGTCTCATAATTTAATAAGTGTTTTAGATTATCTCTCTCTAGCCGTTACTCTGTCCAAATTACTACTCAACACTTCGTTAACATTAATCTACTGCTAATCACCTATACATATCACATAACTAGATCCTATATATCAATCGGTATGAATTGATTAACATATTAAGCTAAGTATAAACTCTCTCAAATGTGAATGTTAAACTTTATAATTTTGATAAAGATCTCGACATGGAATAACATTGACTAAGACACCCTTAGACCACTTGTATTTTAACCTTATTATGCCAATAAATCAAAAGTGATTGTAGATATAATTTAGCCACTTAAAACCTAGGCATAATTGTTCAAAATCCTTAAGATATGTTGTAAAGATAAGAACTAGACACAAAGACCCCACTAATCAACAGATTGTTGGTTTCTAATCTATCCTCAAAGCTTATTATGCCATATCCATATCACCCCAACTTGACTTAAACATGTCTTACGTGATCACAAAAATTTGTTGAACACATACTTTGCAGTTTTAACATTTTTACAAATAAGAATAAAAAAATAAAAGCAAACGTTCAAGGCCTTGACAATCAGGTTGTGTATGACTACACATAGAGAAAGTCCAAGGCTTGAACAAAAAAATAAAAATAAAAAATAAAACAAATCATAAGACTCCTAACAATTAGGTCTTGTATGACTACACATAAAGAAAGTCCAAGACTTGAGCCAAAGTATAAGAAATTGTTTTGCATATCTTTCTTTTCATACCATTGTGCAGACTCAACATTTAGAGACTTTTTAGAACCATTATCATATAAAGAAAGGCTTGAGTATGACACGGTAACTACATTTATGCCTATTGATTGAAGAGATGTATAAAGAAACATGAAAACTCTTCATTAATGTTATACCAATAGAATCGGCAGATATTTTTGTTTATATCACATCACCCCTTAATTAATATGTCAAGCATACCATAAACATCGAACCAAGGTTGCAAAATTCGCTAGGCGGCCCTTGGTGGCCAACTTAGTGTTGGTTGTACTCGGAGATGGAAATTATAAAAAAAATTAACTTTGGATATTATATAAATGTTAAATATCATAAGTTTACTAATATTTATAACAAAATAGGTGAATATCAATATAAATAAGAGAAATAAATTTTTAAATACTAATTATTCTAAAAAGTGCTAATCAATAATTAAAAAAAGATATTAGATATTATTTGATTTTTAATATTATAGGAATACGAATTGTGTTTTATTTTTTTAAGTAAAAACTGACCTAACTTTGGTCACCTTTGATCGATTCTTTTAGTCACAAGGCGGAGTTAAAGAAAGTCGTCTCGGCGCCATACCTTGTAGTGATTACTCGGGGACTACTCTACCTTGTAGACCTACTTTTACAATATTGCATCAAACATTTAAGCTTATGGATTTTAAGAATCAAGTTATTCTACAAAGGGGGACAAAAAGTTGAATGATGAGAAGAATTTATAGCCACACAAATAAATGTCAGGACCGATCATTTCTCACTAAAATCAGTCTCGTAACTAACAACAGTGTGTTGACAAGACGGTTACGAGGAATTCTCTTGTGAAGATCAAGTGAACATCAAAGGCGGAATCAATGATATTCACAGTGTTGCTAGACGAACACAAATATAACAAACACAGACAGTCACTCAAAAGATTTCCATTAATATTATCTAAGAATACAATGAAGATCTATTAGGGTTTCTAGGTGGAATGTTAGGTGTGAGGCTACTTTCCGTACAAGATATTCCTTTACAAGAAAGTTGTTAGCTGTCAAATCACTCAATATTCGCTCAAGTCCGTTTTTCATCTTTTGGTCATAAATGACCTAAACTTTCGTTAAATAGGCACACCTGACACCTCTAAAAACCCTAATGATTGTTACAAAACATATTCAAACGTTTTTCGTTTTTCGTCTTTGTCGAGCAGACCTTGTAACCATAAGTTTGCTTGGAACAGTCTCCGAGCAAGCTTTACTTAGAATACTTTCCTAAGAAAATATTCATCAAGCAGACTTCAATCTTCATGATAGTATCAAACTTTGCTCGATAAAATCCTATGAGCAACCCTGTTCCTCTTTGATCCCTTCAACCTTTTGTCTTTAACTTATTTGAACAAACTAAGTGTGCTGGTGACACTGTATCTTGCTCGAGGTTGAACCTTGCTCATTGGAAGTCCTTAGAATAATTTCATCACAAATTCCTTTAAGTATGCTTGGATTACTGTTTATTGAACCTTGCTCGATCCACCAAAATACTTGATTTAGCTTGTTTAAGTCAAGGGTTTGCTCTGAAACAAACCTTGCTTGATTTAAAGAACAACTTTGGTTGATGAAGTGTAGTTTGCTCGAACTAACACTTAGAATAATTCTAGAAGATAACTTTGCTCGAAAGTAAAAATACCTTGCTTGAATAAGTTCTAGGCTTGCTCGAAGTGCCAAGTTTGCTCGTAATCCATACTTAACCATTTCTTTGAGGAGGTTGAAAATATTCTAATCTTCCTTGGTCAAATCTAGATCCCAACAAAAAATCCATAAAAATGAAAAAAAAAATCATAACTCAAAATTTAATATAAAAAAAGTAAAATTACAAAAATGGTTCCACCGTCTTTCTCGTTTATAAAAAAACACAATATTGAGATAAAATGATCATTGTGTCTTTTTTGTTTATCATTGTGTTTTATGTTTGTTTCGTCATTGATTGTGTCTTTTTTCCTTGACATTGTGTATTTTTTTTCTTGATATTATGTTGTATTACTCAACATTGTGTTATGTTTTGTTCAACATTATGTTATATTTTGTGATCTATTATGTCTTTTTTAGTTATTATTGTGTATTTTGTTCATTTTCGTCATTGTGTCTTTGATCTCGGCATTGTGTCTTTTCGTTGTTTTTTAAATGAGATTGACTGACGAAACATTTTAGTTTTTATTATTTTTTTATTTTTTTATATTTTGATCTATGATTTTTTATTATTTTTGTTGAAGATTTTTTGTGTGTTCACAAATCTTTCTCATATTTCTCATTTTTGTCTTCATTTGTATTTTCACCTTTCCATTGCTTTTAAATCTACATGTTTCATATTGAACTAGGTGCATTAAGTCAATTTACTATCATTTTCCAAAAGGTTGAATCAAAACTCTTAGAAATGCAATTTTGATAGATACGTTAAAATAGTTATAGAAAAATATACTATACTGTCAAACATTTTTAACAAATTTTGGATGTTTTTGACTATTTCGATAGGAAATATAAAATGACTCAATACATGAAACATACTAATGACTTAGTAATTTAATTTTCTTTTTGACTTTTTGATTAAAATTATAAACATAATTACAAGGAACAGTTCTCAACAATCATTCGGAATAACATTTAAGTACATAGCACATAAGTACAACATCAATCAGGACTCAACAAGATTAATCATGCCTATTGACCTAACCAAGAAATGAAATTTTGTTGTGTCTAATGGTTTAGTGATTAAGTTAACTAAATTTTTCTATATATTGAATTCTTTTCATTTAGTCCATTTTCAAACATAATCCCTAATGAAATAGTGTCAAATTTTAATGTGTTTTGTCCTAGAATGATGCACATGATTCTTAACAATAAACATTGTTGCATTGTTATATAAAAATATTAGGAAGTTTAAACCATAGTCAAGTAGTTGGTTCTGGATCTAAAGCACTTGAGTACAACAAGCTGAAGCATCAATATATCTGCTTTTCTAGTTGAGATTGTCACAATGGTCTGCTTCTTGCAGTGCCCAAACACCAACTTTATTCCCAAAAATTAGCATCCTCCTGTTGTAGGCTTCCTACTTAGATTGAAACCATCATTATAATGGTCGGTGTAGGCGTAAATATCAAAGGCTCATTTGGATACCAAAGACCTAAATCTGGTTTTCCCTGAAGTATCTAAAGATCCTCCTGACAGCATCCATATGTGAAACCTTTGACTGGCTTGATATCTGGCACAAACACTTACACATACTGCAAATATGATATATGGTCTTGATATATTAAGGTACATGAGTGATGCAATATTGCTATGTATTCAACCCTTCTCATCAACAATCACCTTTTCATATGTATTGATGTATAAAAATTTATGCATCTTTCAGCATGCTAATATCTCAAAAAAAGCGTAATTTTGGAAATTATATTATAAAATGACCACTAGTGTTTATTATTTCTATCTCTAGGTAAACATAACCTTATAGAATAAAAGGAGCTGCTATATAAAGAAAAACAAAGAAAAAACGGTGAAAACATTCTCAACACACCCCATGTTGAATCAAGACATGGCCATGTCAAGAACATACAAAGAAAAGAAAAAATTCAGGAAGTCACAACATGGTTATGTTAACATCAGCACACCCCATGTTAATAAGAACAAGAGGAAAAGACAAAACCAAATATTTTGAAGCTCAACATGGCCATGTTTAACCTAAACACGCCCATGTTGAAAGAACAAGAGAATAGGACAAATTTGGACTCTTCTGGACTCACCACAGCCTTGTTTAGATTCAACACGAACATGTTTACACTCTTGCTGTTCCACGTGACAACGGACATTAATTACAAGATGATCATCACGACGGTGCCCAACTCACCATGACTGTGTTAAAGAACCCAACTTAGCCTATAAGTACCATGCCATTCTTTGTTGAATGTACATTATCTACACCTTAAATCACATTAAATTTTCTTAAAATATAAATTCTAATATGAACATGGATCAAATGAAGTATTAGTAGTAATTGATCATCTTAAAATGAGAATTACTGACAATGTTGTGAAAATGGATTGTTGACATTCATCCACTAAAATTGGTTAATTACTTTTCAAGTGAGTGTGTAACATAATCTATTTTAAACAACTCTTCGGTGGTTATTACATGAGTTCTATAATTGTTCAAGATTTGTGCGGATTAATATTTGGTAACTCAAGGTAGATCCTTTGCAACTTAACTAATCTTAATTGGTATTTTAAGTATAATACAAAGGTTATTTTTACTAAATGTAAAAGACAATTCACATAGTAATTTAAGAGGTTGTCTAATATTTAAAGTAAGTTATCTTATAAATACTTTTTATAAACAACTTACTTATATAAAATGATGTTTTAGGTGGAGGTCATGAATTTATGCATATCCCTTTCTTTAATTATCATGGGATAACAAGACTTAGGAATAAAGTTTTATTCCCACATTTAATCACCATAGCAAGCTTATATAACATGTTTACTAAATGATTGTTAAATCGAGGGTAAAAGCAGTTTTTAACCAAGATGATACACTTTTGTTAATATATATTTTGGTATCTCGGTCTTTCTATATATATGTAGTTGGTCTTTATTAATGTAAGGACATTTTGGGAATTATGTTTATGCCATTAGTTAATGTATATGGGCTACTCGTTATATTATGTATAACGAATGAGCTCATACGTATTGTTATTAGGCCATTCGTTAAGCCTGTTTAACGAATGAGGATCAATGAATGAGTCAATCGTTGTATCTTAAGGTATTAATAGGGAATGACGACGAATAGTCCCTATTCGTTATGTGATGTTAAAAAAATGGTTTTGTCATCTATATATACTTGTACCCTGTTTAAATTATGTAGTTGTGGTGTTTTTATTATTGAATCCTCTAGTTATGCTGCCCAAATTTACACCCACACACGACTCTTAACGTAATTCAATCACTGTCTAATCACCAGGGCATATCAAGGACTAGATTCGTAATGTATACGTATTGATTGTTAAGGTAATCGTACGGTAGTCGTTTCTCAAGTGGTATAAGAGCCATTGTCTGATTGCTCATGTGATTTGGAGCTGAATTAACATCAATTGATGGTTAATTGCATTAGTTTGGAATCGAAACTATATGGCATAATATTGATCAATTAATCAGTGATTCAGTGTAAATTGATATCAAAATGAATTGTGAACAGTTCGTAGTTAGACCTTGAAGGTTCGTTTGTGTTTCATTGTATTCGTTAGGATCAATTCACTAGAAAATCTAAAAATAAAATTGAGGGGCTGTCTAATAGTAATCATGATCTAAAGGCTGAATTTTCTGGAAATTTAATTATCATTGATCGATAATTTCAATAAATTCTTAAATCAAGAACAAAGATTATTGAACTTGAGAATGGAGTTCTTGAGTTGAAAAACAAGCTTGGGAGATTTAGAAATTCATCTTTTCTATTGAATGAAATAATATAAGTATATGGTAAACATAAAAATTCATAAAATGACTTAGCATTTGTTGAGGTTCCTCAAGCGTTTCACAATGATTATTCAAATAATCCATTTTCAGGAGAAAAGGGAAACGTTGTTAATGACAGTTCTTCAACTGTTAATCCTCCTAAAATTTTTGAACTAATCATTAATGTGGAGAAACCAAAACAAATTAACAAAGTTTTTCAATCTTTAACTCAAGGAACTCATGTTAAAAGTACAAGGTTTTTGTTGAAACTGTTGATGAAGTCGTGATTGAGGAGGTATTTGAACCAGAAGAAGTACAAAAATAAAATAGAACTCCTCTTTTTTTAATCACATTTTATGTGAACCTCATCAATTTGAGGAAGTTGTGTATGTTTCAAATACATTTAAAGTAAACAAATCAAATGTTAACACCAAGAAATTAGAAAAACCGACCATTTCTGATGAGGATTTAATGAGATTCATTAATCCATCTGCTGGCAAAGTCAAAACTGGTGGAGTTTTTAAATTAAAGGGGTTAACAAGATGTTTGATGAAAAAGACATAAGGTTACACTTGATCAACCCGAATTGATCGAGAGTGCCATTCACAATGAAAAATCGCATTTAAATGATCTTGAAAAGGCCTTTGCTTAATTCAAATCATTGAAAAAACCAGTTACTAAACCCAATTCAATATGAGCATGTAAAATTTGCTGAACCAATAAAGTTTGTCAGTTCAACTGGAACTGATACTTTACAAAGTTTTTCAAACTGTTCAGACCTTGAATTTTACAAGAAAAAGAATGCTGTGAAAATTGGATGAGGTTAAAGTATCCGTTCAATCTTTTCAACCTGATCTTTCACGTGCTAGTGTCAAACCACCACACACCTTCATGGACATGATAACTTGTTTTTCATGTGGTGAACGTGGTCATGTGGCATGCAGATGTGGGAATAGGGTAAATAAGACTTCAAAGTCTGTAACCAAGGGACAAACAAAGGTTCCTTTAGTTAAAGAATTTTGAAAGGATAACCATCTCAAGTTAAGCTTGATGACACACATATTATGTTTCATGATGTGAACCCACGGAAGGTGGTTCATGTTAATGAAAATTAGATTAATTTAAAGAACAAGTTGTTTGAACCCACTCAACAAATTTGTAAAAATCATGATACAAATGTGATTAACGATGCTTACTTACGTAGAAAGTCAAAGAGACCTATGACGTATTCTGAAGTGCATAAATTACATTTGGAAATGAAGTTATTAAATCTCAAAACAAAAATAAAGAGGTGCCCAAGACTGAGGCCTGGGCAACCTTTTTAGTTTAATCATTTTCCTTGATTGTGTAGAGTTCATCCAAGACTATATCTGGAGACAAATGGATCATGGACAGTGGATGTTCTCAACATATTACCGGCAATCTCAATCTTCTTACAAATGTGAAAGATATTCAAGGAGGTAATGTGGCTTTTTCTGGAAATCAAGGTGGTATAATTACCACATAGGGTGATGTTTCAAATGGTAGTATTACATTTGAAAAAGTAAATTATTGTGAAGAGGTGGATCACAATTTGATGAGTGTTTCTCAGATTTGTGATAAGAAGTTCATCACCGTATTCAC
>NW_027504790.1:0-16348 GCF_021521415.1 Bidens hawaiensis
AGTTTTCAGATTCTACTCAGCAGAATCCGGCCGCTCAAATAAAAGCAATTACTACTTGTAGTGGCAGGGTTTTGGGTCCCGAGGTGCGAAGGAATGAGGTTGAAGTGGAAGAAGAGGAGGTTATGGATGAAGAGATCGAGATGGAAATACCAGGAAAAGTGCAGAACACCGCACCAGTTGCACCACCAGTAGATAAGAAGCCGGTTGAAGTCCGGCCATCACCTTTGGTTGACCACTCTCGTATCCCGTATCCCGCTGGCGCAAAACACCAGAAATATACGCGGGAGTATGGGCACTTTCATGATATGTTCCGACAGTTAAACATTAATCTCCCGTTCATTGAAGCCCTCCAATACATGCTGAGGTACACAAAGTTTCGGAAGGACCTGTTGAAGAGGAAAGATAGGTTGGGGGAGGTGTCATCGATTCCACTTATGGGAGATTGTTCGGCTGTAGTATTGAACCGCGTGCCCGAGAAGTTGTCGGACCCAGGAGTGTTTACGATTCCGTGTTTGTTTGGTAGTGATGCGATGAGCCATGCATTGGCGGATTTGGGTGCGAGTATAAATTTGATGCCATATTCTTTGTACGAGAAGTTGGAGTTGGGCGAGCTTACATTGACTCGCATGTCCTTGTCCTTGGCCGATCGTTCGGTCAAGTATCCGCGAGGTATTATCGAGAATATGTTAGTGAAGGTGGATAAGTTTGTATTCCCGGTTGATTTTGTGGTGCTCGATGTGGAGGCCAATGAGAAGGTTCCCATTATTCTAGGTCGTCCATTCTTACGAACCTCGAAGGCACTTATCGATGTGTATGATAGGAAGATCATGCTTCAGGTTGGTGATGAGAATGTTACTTATGATGTCGCGAGGTCGATGAAGCATCCGAGTGATCAAGATGATTTCAGTGGTCCATGCCACTCAGTTTATTTTATTAACTCGTTTATTGCAGCTATTGATAGCTGCTTCGATTATATTTGTGGTGCGGATCTCGGGGGGAAGTAATGGGCTGGTTGATTGTGATGATTTGGGTGAGGATGAGTTGTGTGAGAACGATTCGGTTTGTGATGAGTTGGCAGAGATTTCGGGGTTGCCCGAGATGATTGAGGTAAATGAGAATTAGTTGTGAGAGTGAGGCGGGTTCCGTGGAAAAACCCGCTCTGTTGGAATTGAATGTACTCCCGTCACACTTGGAGTATGCATATCTTGATGAGGGCTCGAACTTGCCCGTTATTATGTCATCCAAGCTGACGGAAGAATAGAAGACGAAGCTGATAGACGTGTTGAAACTACACAAGGGGGCGATTGCATGGAGACTTTCTGATATTCAAGGTATTAGCCCCGCTTATTGCACGCACCGAATTCTAATGGAGGATGAGAACAAACCGGTGGTGCAACCACAAAGGCGCCTTAATCAAATATGCAAGAGGTGGTGAAGAAGGAGGTATTGAAGTTGATGGATGCCGGGATGATTTACCCAATTTCCGATTCTCCATGGGTGAGCCCGACTGTTGTGATGAAGAGAAGAATGAGCTTATCCCTTCGCGTACGGTTACAGGTTGGTGAGTGTGTATTGACTATCGGCGGCTGAATGATGCCACCCGGAAGGACCACTTCCCGTTGCCGTTTATTGATCAGATATTGGAGCGTTTGGCAAGTCAGCAGTTCTACTGTTTTCTTGACGTTTTTTCAGGTTATTTTCAAATTCCCAGTGCACCGGAAGACCAGGAGAAAACGACTTTTACATGTCCCTATGGCACGTTTGCGTACCGTCGCATGCCGTTTGGACTATGTAACGCTCCGGCTACCTTTCAGCGTTGTATGGTAGCCATCTTTCAAGATATGATAGAGACGTCCATGGAGGTGTTTATGGACAATTTTTCGGTTTACGGTAGTTCTTTCGATCATTGTTTGGCTAATCTCGAGAAGATGTTGAAGAGGTGTATTGAAACAAAGTTGATGTTGAATTGGGAAAAGTGTCATTTTATGGTGACGGAAGGGATTGTGTTGGGTCATAAGATCTCGAGAAACGGTATTGAGGTGGATCGAGCAAAGATTAACACTATAAGTAGACTTCCTCCACCGACGAATGTGATGGCAATTAGGAGTTTCTTGGGCCATGCGGGATTCTATCGGCGATTAATTAAAGACTTTTCCAAAATTACCCGGCCGATGACCCGACTCCTCGAGAAAGACGTACCGTTTGTTTTTAATGACGAATGTGTGAAGGCCTTCACGTTTTTGAAAGAAAAGCTCGTAAGTGCTCCCATCCTTTGTTCTCCCGATTGGAGCTTGCCGTTTGAGCTCATGTGTGATGCTAGTGATTATGCGGTTGGAGCGGTTTTGGGGCAAAGGCGAGATAAACATTTTCACCCCATCTATTATGTGAGCAAGACGTTAAATGATGCCCAAGATAACTACACCACCACCAAGAAGGATCTCTTAGCCGTTGTTTTTGCATTTGACAAGTTCCGCTCGTATCTCGTACTTCGAAGACCACCGTTTTTACTGATCATGCAGCTTTGCGTTTTCTCTTTTACAAGAAAGACGCGAAGCCTCGTCTTATACGGTGGATTCTTCTACTTTCAGAGTTTGACATCGATATTAAAGATAAGAGGGGTGCGGAGAACGTAGCGGCCGATCATCTATCCCGCCTAGAAGATCTGAGGAGAGAAGAGTTGCGTGAGGAGATTGGAGATACATTCCCTCACGAGTCCATCGATTTTTTTGCGGATGAGAAGTAAGGTATGCCATGGTTTACTGATTTTGCTAATTATTCGGCTAATGGCTTTGTTTTAGAGGGTATGACTACGCAACAAAAGAGGAAGTTTTTCCAGGATGTTAATCGATATGTATGGGATGACCCGTTTTTGTTCAAGATAGGCGGTGATCGGATTCTGAGGAGGTGTGTGACGAAAGAAGAAGGTTGGGATATTCTCAAGCATGTTCATGAAGGGTTGACTGGAGGTCATCATGGTGCGCATGCTACCGCACAGAAGGTGTTTGATAGTTGGTTCTATTGGCCGACAGTTGTTAAAGATGCTGAGGAGTTTGTGAAGCTTTGTGATGCGTGCCAAAGAACAGGTAATATTTCATCCAAGAATGAGATGCCTCAAAACCCCATACAAATTCTTGAAATCTTTGATGTTTGGGGCATCGACTTCATGGGACCGTTTCCCACGTCGAATGGTAATAAGTATATTTTGGTGGCGATTGATTATGTGTCGAAGTGGGTGGAAGCCTAAGCGTTGGCTACGAATGATGCACGAGTTGTTGTGAAGTTCCTCAAGAAGTTGTTTACTCGTTTCGGTACTCTGAGAGCTATTATTAGTGATCGGGGCACCCATTTTTATAATACCGTCATGGAGAAGGCGTTAGCTCGTTATGGGGTTACTCATCGTACCTCTACTGCTTATCACCCTCAAATGAATGGTCAAGTCGATAACGCAAATCGAGGGGTGAAGAGGATTTTGGAGAAGACGGTTGGGGTTAGTCGGAAAGATTGGTCGGAGAAGTTAGATGATGCGTTGTGGGCATTCCAGACCGCGTACAAGACTCCGTTGGGTACTACACCGTTTTTGCTTGTTTATGGTAAGTCTTATCATTTTCCGGTAGAGTTGGAGCATCGAGCTTATTGGGCATTGAAGACGGTGAATGTCGATCTTACCGAGGCCGTAAGGAAAAGATACTTTCATATTCATGAGTTGGAGGAGCTTCGGGATGCAGCATATTCCCGATCGTTGAACATCAAAGAAAAGACGAAAGCTCTAAACAATCGACGGTTGAAAGGCGGAAAGGAGTTCAAGAAAGGTGATAAGGTATTGTTATTTAACTCTCGTTTGAAGTCGTTTGTAGGTAAATTGAGATCGAAGTGGACGAGACCGTATTTGGTGAAAGATGTTTTCCTGAATGAAGCGGTGGAGTTGGAGAACCCAGATAACGGAACCTCTTGGAAGGTGAACGGTCAACGCTTAAAGCACTATCTTGGAGGACCGGAAGAATCAATCGAGATGGAGAAAACTCCTCTCGATCCGTCGCATTGAATTGTCACACGTGGTTCTTGAGTGAAAACTCAAGTGTAGAGTTTGTACATTCTTTCCTATTTTTATTTCTATTTTATTTTTATTTTTCCTTGAGTCACTAACGTAATTTTTTGTAGTTTTTCTTTATTTTTTAGTTTTGGTAAGTTGTGAAGGAAGATAGAGAGAAGATCCCCTTGAAGTTTAATGCAACATTCAAGTATGGGGATTGAGAAGTAGGAGCCGTATACTTTTCTTATTAGTTATTTGCTGTTTTTATGTTTTGATTGGTTGGTCTGGTTCCATACTTTGAATGCTTAATATCTATCAAGGTTGATAAGATGAGTTTTTAGATATTGTTTGTATTGTTGCCGCTTCCTTTCATGTACGAGAGAAAGGAGATACTAGTTGTTGAGCATGTTTGGAGATGGAGGGCATTTATGAAAGACTTTAGCGTCATACTTCATACGTATACTACCAGCTAAGTCTTTTCCTTTTTACTTTGTTTTTATATTTTTTAATTCTTAATTTTTTAGCTTTGTTTTGTTCTTATTTATTTTTGTTTTTTTTAGTTTTTGTTTTATTTTGTATTTTTGAGTCGTGTTTCCGTTCCTGCATTGAGGACGATACAAATTTTAAGTGTGGGGATGGGAATACATATGTTTTTTCGTTTTAGTTTTTTTTTCGTTTAAGTTTTTATTTATAAAATTTTTTTTTTGAAAAATGTCCCTTGATTTTGTTTCTTTTTGCGTATAAATGGGAGATGAGAATACTTATCGGGAATCGGTTTTTTTAAACTACTAATAATAAGATATAATTAAAGAACACGCACTTAACTTGGGATATGTCGGTAGGCTCAGCCTTGAGAATGAAAGGGCAGTTTGATAGTTGGTTTTAAACAATATAATATGATTTTTAGTGGGAAATATGTTGAGTCTGTATAAAATACGAGATGAAAGGTCGAGCCATACTCAAGCCTCATTTTTAGTTCGATTGTAGAAAACTATGAATTTTAAAGAAACCAGAATACGCTATCATACGATGCTTGGGTAGGTTTAAACGTTAAAGTATACTTTGTAGCCTGTGATATAAACTTAAAAACTTACACTTCTAGATTTAGTGTTTAATACTTCATAGGCGTATGGTTTTATAGCCTTAAATCCTGTATTGATGGGATGCCTCGGGTTCTGAGACCACGGGTCTTTTTACGGTTGTTCATCTGAGTATTTTCGGATATTTAAATAAATAAAAGCTTTTAAGCATAAACCCGCAGTTTACTGCAATCATTACACTCACTTACATCAATTACAGTGAAGTAAAATCTTGATGATCCAGTGATCATCCCGCTGTTAGTCATACGTGGTCCTCTTACTTGCATCCCATACCAATAAGAATAGGATCAACTAGAGACACGACGTATGTAAGCCGACAGATGGAAACTTGTAAACTCACGGGTGGTAATGGGTCCGAGATGTTGCTTGATAACGGGGGTACGTAATGTAGTGAGGAACACTAGCTAGTTAGTTGAATAATTGAACCTTAATCGTATCCAATGGCTGCTTGGTAGACTTTGATGTTTAAATTTAGGTGGATAAACAATATCCTTGATCGTCTTAGCTATTCATGAAAAATGTGCAACAATGTTTTAATCTGCTATCTATGAGGTTTAAGTCAAGTTGGGGTGGTTTGATCCGGTAAAATCAAAAATAAAACGGGTCTTGACTGTGGATTCCACTAGATTATATACAAAATAATAATAATAATAATAGTTGGATCTTACTTGTCCCGGTAAAGACAAAGGCATGGGTTTAAGTGAACAAAAATATCGGTGATCGCAGTTTTTGCGTTGTTCTAAAAATTTTAAGATAACCTATATGTTTGTAAGACTGAATTTCTCCAATTCTGATCACTTTGCAATGATACTTTTTCAGGGACGAAAAAATAGTATGGGGATATTTGATGTGGTCTCAATTATACATATTATTCTATAAATATTCTATATACTTTTAAGTGCTTTTGAGCCAAGTTTTTATTGAATATGATTATTATTTGGCTCATGTGTGAGTTTAATGGTTTCAAGAGACAACGGGCTAAAATGGAGCACTTTTACTAAACTTGAAACCAACGAATAAAGTGGTCATATGAAACTATTAATGAAAATTACTTTGAGAACTGAATAAATATGAAGAAAACATGAGGGGGCTATTGTGAAAATTTGAAATTAATTCACTTTTTGAAGAATATGTTCTTGTGACTATGGAAGCCCATACTTAATTCTTAACCGACATAACAATAGCAGGGTTATAAATATATTATTTTTTTTAGAACCCTACGGTGGGGATTTGGGAACTTAACCTACAACACCACAATCATTATTATTGGTTTTCTTGAAGGTGGCGGTGGAGCAGCCATCATTGTGGATTGATTGATTGATCAGAGATAGCTCACGTGGGATTGAGTGGACAACATTAAAAGAAAAATTATTATTCTTTCGGGTTTGGGAAGTCACAAAGGAGTTTTTTGTTTACCCTACGGATGGCTACTGTTCGAAACATCAGATTACGAAAAAGTGAGCAGCAAGGCAAGAAAAAGAGAAAGTCTTTGGTTCAACCAAGTAGCATCCGGGTTTAACACCTACTCATCCAAGAATCCTTATTAGTCGGTTTGAATTTATTATATTCGTCATGAATTTATTGTTTAAACCTATTTACTTTCTTTTGTTCTTGAGTATGGTTGTTGGCTAAACCCTTAGACTGCCTAGGTTATGATGAACCTACTTTGATGTTTTGATTTGACTTGGGATTATTGATTGTTATGGTTTTTATGATTTGGTAAAAGATTTATTTATAATTAGTTCATGCATATGGATACTTAGGATTGTTTGATGAGTTTTATTCCATAATTTTCCTTGATTATTATTTGTCATATGATAGGATTGCTATTAGGTCAATTACTTTTTGTTTGATAAACCAGCTCGAGGCTGCTTGTTGCCCTAAGCGAGCCCAAGATTGATATAATTGTTGTCTGTTATGTTTGATACATATTTATTTAGAGGGTGTTTGGGTGAGCTTCTAAAAGTGTTATTTTGCTTATTTGTTTTTTGAAAAGCAAAAATAACTTTTAAAAAGCTTCAATTTGAAGCTTTTGGAGATGATTTGCCAAACACATTTTACTTTTCAACAAACAGACAAGCAAATAAACAAGTTTTAAAGGCTCACCCAAACACCCCCTTATTAATAAGTAATAATCATCATATATAAAATTATTAGAAAGTAAATAAATAATATAGATTACGTTATAAATAAAAAAAAAATGTATTTAAAAGGAACGCATATATAAATTAACTAATAAATAATAAATAAGTTGAGCTTTAGTTTGAAAAATTAATCGCAAGTCGAGTTTGAGATTTAGAAATAAAACTCGAAAAAAGCCAAAGCTCGAGCTTAATATGTGTCCCCGTCCACTGTATGTAAGAATCATGAAGGGATATTGGATTTTATTAATTCAAACTTTGTCCCATTTGCTGACGCTAAACCAAACTTTAAAAATTTACGACAGCAGTCCTAAGTTTCATCCTATTAGCTGTCAATGAGCTTTTCACCAACGATGTTAGATTTCTTTAGTTTTTAATGATTTGGATGGTGACGTGTACAATGATGTAGCAAAAAAAGTGATGTGGACTACTGATGAGGTAAAAAAATACTTTTAAAATAAAATTAAATTGTTCTAACCAAAATAAAGAAACCGAACCATTTTTTTAACAAAAATAAGCAAACCGAACTAATTTTTTTAGCAAATTTAAATGAATCGAACACCTTTTTTTTAACAAAAATTAACAAATCGAACCACTCTTTTTAACACAAAAAAAAATGAACCGAACCAGTCTTTTTTAACAAAACTAAACGAACGAGACCATTTTTTAACAAAACTAAACGAACTGAACCACTTTTTTTTTTTTTTTTAAAAATCAATGAACAGAAACACTTTAAAAAAAATCATCAAAAAAAACCACTTTTTTTAACATAAATCAGCGAACCGAACCACTTTTTTTTTAACAAAAATCGACAAATTGAACCACTTTTTTAACAAAAATAAACTCAGGTCGAGAGAGTTCAAACAGAACGCATTTTGCGTTAGAAGTGGTCCATACCAGAACGGGGGTGGTGGTGGTATGGTTTGTTTATTTTTGTTAAAAAGGTAGTTTGGTTCGTTTATATTTGTTAAAAAGGTAGTTTGGTTCGTTTATATTTGTTAAGAAACTTGTTTAGTTCGTTTGTTTTTGTTAAAAAAAGTGAATCGGCTATTCTATTTTTGTTAAAAAAAGTGATTCGGTTCGTTTATTTTTGTTAAAAAAGTTGTTCTGTTCATTTATTTTTGTTAAAAAAGTAGTTCGTTTCGTTTAATTTGTTAAGAAAAAATTTAATTTTAGTTTAGAAACAACTTTTTACCACATAAGCAGTTCACGCCACTATTTTACCACATCATCATATAATTATACGTCATCATTCACATCACAAAAACTAGCAAAATCTAACCCCGTTTGTGAAAAGATCATTGGAGGCCAATAGAATAAAACTTGGGACTGTTATGGTATATTTTTAAAGTTGGTATATTTTTAAAGTTTGACTTAGGAATGAAACAAAGTTTGGGTTATTAAAGATAAATATCCCAATCATGAAATGTGTTTAATGTGCTAGGTTCAAATAATGTGACAACTAGTACTTTACCAAACACTTTTGTTTTCATGTTAATTTGTTTAGTCTGCTCACTCAACTGAAACTCGTAATGCAACACAATGCATTCCAAGACGTATCTACTTTGGCACGCTTCAAGTCAACTACACCACATCATATGCCAAAAAAACAGACTTCATAACTGTTGAAATTAGAACAGCTACATAAGAAACTAGTCAATTATGCTTCTAATATTTTCAAGCTTATAACCTATAACAATTCTAGACAGTACTCCACACATACAGAAAACCTTCTTTACCAAGACTCATGTATGTGAAATAGCAACCGAATAACAACCCGACCAGGCCCACATCATGATCATTATTATTCGCACGCGGGTTTTGTATCAAAGCTGCTAAGGCAAATTACAAACGCTTGAAAAGCAGAAAGCGGGTACCGATAATCCATCGTGAAAATATCCTTACCGATTTTTCCGAATTGCAAAATAACTTTATCTTGTTCTGCAGCTGACACGTTATGAGTCGGGTCAACCGAAGCCACCAGCTGAAAGTTCTTCACCGATGCTACAGTCACACGCCCTTTGAAATTCAAGCACCAGCATTGTAACTGTTCGTGCCACCTAGGCGCTTTGTTTTTTAGCATCAGTGAATCAAAACAAACGGGCCCCGCTGATGATGGCGTGGCATTCAAATCTTTGCTTTTGAACGAGTCATCAAACAAGTGCGGGAATGATTTTGGAGTGGGGGCAGTTCCTCCCTCTTGAATTGAGGAAACGGGTATTGAGTGCATTATACAGTTCATTCGACGGGGCCCACGTGTTCGTAACACGTTTAGTTCGTATGAGATGGTGGCTATGCTATAGTTACACACGGGTGTTCTAACAGATACTTGTTTTTTATGGAATCTTTGGCTTGAACGGTTATTATTAATGTGTAGACTTGTTGCATCGGTTGGTGGTTCACTGTCATATATGGTGAACTTGGTTCCAAGGAAATTAGACCTGTTTATCAAAAAGATAATTATAAATAATATAAAATCAATTCATGAATCGTTATAAGTTTAACTAACTTGCCTTAATTTGCCAACATAAGTTGAACTTGTGCGAGAGAAATCATCTGCAACTAAAGATAGAGCAAACTCTGTACTTGTTGCTTTTCTTATTTTCTTTGCTGCTAGTAAAAGTTTATCACTTTCACCTTCGGCTGTTGATCATAAAACTTGTAACTGTGAGACAAATGCATAGGGTTTGGCAAGATTGTATTTTTCTTTTTGGAATTATAAATAGGCCTGTAAACGAACTGACCAAACGTTCAGTGAACAGTTCATAAACCATCCGACAAGAAGTTTGTTTATGTTTGTGAACATTCATTCATTTAAATCTGTTTATGTTTAGTCGTTTGAGTTCATTTTTGTACATTTGTTTTAAGTTTGTTCTTTTACAATCGTTAACATATTCATTTTAATGTTTTTGGCCTATTACAACTTAGTATAGTTTTAATAACTTTTCATGCCTCGTTATTCACATTACTTCCAGCTAGTTTTAGTTCAGTTATGTTTTTTCATCCACGTTCAGTTATGTTCGCTCGTATACATTCAAAAGCTGTTCATTTAGAACGTTAACGAACAAACATGAAGCATGCTCATTCTCTTAATAAACAAACACAAACAAGAAAGAGTGTTAAGTCAAACAAGCACACACAAATATGCTCCATTGATGCGCGTTCGGGTTAATTCGGTTCGTTTACAAACCAAATTACAGAACACAAACTTGTGAGTGTATTAAACAGCAAAGAATAGTGATCATCATGACTCACATGGGGTCAGCCCAAAGTACAATCGGTGTATGGAAGTTGCTCTATCTCTTCTTATGTAACACTGGATCGGTGAATCACGAGGTCCCGGCTATCATTATCATCAAGAAACACAAATTAAAACAGTTTCACATCAGCAATCATCACAAATTCACATTTGACAAACTAACCTGTTTCAATGAGATTGGAAAAGTTAATCTTCCACATTCTTCAGGAGTCTTAACAATCTCTTTAGTAGCATCTCTCCACGATTTACAAACCGACGCACAATACACAACAACAGTTCTCGCAGGCCATGAAGTCTCACTCTCTTCGATCCTGCTAATAATATCCAACAGCAGTTCAGGAGGCAAGTTAGCCCACTGACCTTGGTTCACCAGCTCTAACGGAGTTACATCAGGCACGATATGAGATCGGGCTCGGTTTCTCCAGTGTCTGCCTTCAATTCCTCTTCTGGAAATACTCCCAATCCCGTCTCGCATTTCCTTCACAAGACCTTTGAATGACATGTTTATGATGATGATGTATCATGCCAATCTAAACACCTTCACTAAAATCATAAAAGAAAATATTATCACGTGAATATTTAGATGTAGTGGTTTTTGTTATTAGTATATGAGTATGTAGATCTGAGCTAATGACTTCAGTAGCTAAAAGTCTACGGTAGAATATGTAAAGTAAATTATGACTGAAATTAAAAATTAATCCAAATTTAGAATACTCGAAACCCGATTAACCCATACCGAAAAAGTTGTGACAGATTGGAGTTGGGTTTTGGATCTAGATTTAAAACTTTGAAACCCGAGCAGCAAAACACGAAACCTGAAAAACCAGAAACCCGAAGAACATCCCTAGACTTCAGTAGCTACGGTATAATATGTAAATTATGACTATAATAAATCCAAATTTTAACATATCCTAACAGATTTACAAAATGAAACCAATCTGAACAAGGTGAAGTGAAATTAAAGCAATGAAAACAATGTCAAACCTTCGAATTGATCAAATTAATATGGAATGAGTCGGAAAACACGTTTCAGATGAAATAAGCGACGGATCGGAGGAGATTGTGATCCATGATATCTGCTCTGGGTTTTCCGATCACGGAATCGGAGGCATTGGTTCCGGCGTAATCTCCGGCGGAGGGATGGAGAGACAAAGTTTCGGTTTTTGTTTTGAATAATAATATGAACCTCGAGATGCTGTTTATTTAGTGTTGGTTAAATTTTGATACCCCGGTTAATAAAATAATGGAATAGATCCAAATTGGCTTTATGATTAAATAATGGTTATGAATTATAACTATGTTCCATGTCACACCATGAGTGTACTCTAATTTGGTGTTTGTTTTTACTTAAAATATCTGCAGGAGGTTTATGTCTGCGGACGTGCAGACATAAGCTTCTGCAAACTGCTTTTATGGTCTTAAAAAAGAAGCTATTGTTTAACTTCTTCACACATCTTCACACTTCTTAACATCCTACCAACACCCAATGTCCAACACCATCACCACCCATTGTGCGTCGCCACCACCACCACCCACCATCCGCCACCACTGCCGTCCACCCCCACCACCCACCCACCACCACCACCCACCGTCCACCGCCACCACCACCGTCCATCACCACCACCACCATCCACCGTCCGCCACAACCACCGTCCACTACCACCACCACCCACCGTCTGCCAACACCGTCCACCACCCACCACACACCACCACCGTCCATCGCCACCACCACAAACACGTCGCCCACAACCATCGTCCACTACCACTACCCACCGTCCGCCACCACCACCTACCATCCGCCACCAACACCGCACCACCCACCACCATCACCATCACCACCACCACCCACCGTCCGCCACCACCGCCGTCCACCGCCCACCACCAACTATTTTACTAGTCTACAGACGTTAAATGACTTCTATCTATTGTGATATGTATGATAGGTACCTAATTTTCAGCTTATGCAGATGATACCCAGTTTATAAAACAAACAGTATTATATTTTTAGATTGCAGACCTTCAGACCATATCTTCATTTGCAGACATGAAATCAGATTGCAGGCAGTTTTTGTATTAAAAAACAAACAGCACCAAAATTAAAAAATTATGTAATTTGTTAAGCATGTCCTACTAGTGAGGAACATATGCTACTTGCTGGCTTTCGCGTAGGTCAGTACAAGGATGAGATTTTTAACCGAATACCGGTGGAGATTTACCCAGCAAGGTTCCTAAGTTGACCAGGAATACGTAAAACAAGGCAGTAAACATAAGCTTCGAGGCAGGAAGCTAGACATTTGCCCAGCAAAGGTTCCTAAGTTGACTAGGAAGCTCCTGCTAAAGTAACGTCAGAAAAAGTCATGGCTGACAAAAAGCTTGTGTCAGCAATAAAGTTAAAATAACAATAAGACAAATAAAAGCTAATCAAAGCTTATATGGAAATGGCATACACCCAGCCTGCATAAGCTGAAAGAATAGTTGGCTTTTTCCTTTTAAGAAGCTTCAACTTTCCCCAGGGAAGCTTTCGACTGCCTATAAAATGAGCACTTCACCAAAGGTATTGTCATTCTAATTTCACTCCATTCACTCCAAACTCTCTCTTTAAACTCCTACGACCTTTTAATCGTATCACATCACTGATTCTCAAGCCGGAGGTTGATCGTAGGAGGTCTCCTTCTACGGTGAGACTAACCGGTCGTGTTTTCTTTGATTCTTAGCAGGTATAGAAGCTCTTGTAGGGATACACTCTTGGACCGCCATACTCTTATTGTTAGCTACATCGTTGTAGCAACAAGTGGCGCCTACCGTGGGGCTGCGCTACTTAGAACAAGAATTCCGGTAGTTCAGCTCCATTATTCTCAAGTATTGTACTTTCATGGCTAAAAAGAGTAATCCCGGCAGGAGTCTTCCTCCGAATGATGATCGACCACATGATAACTCCTCCCATGGAGGGGGGATATCAGTTGTAGTTCGCCGAATACGAGCAGGCCGACGGCCACGTCGTCACACTCTTTTTAGTTCCAAACACCACCTTCGACTAGAAGTGGAATCTTCTCTCCAAGGAGGGATTTTTACTTCCGGTGGAGAGAATAGATATGACGCCAAAGAGTGTTAAACGGAAATTCCTCCAGCTCAGGGAGCTGACGAACAACTATCCTCAGGAGGAGCGAGCTAAGGAGTGAGAATAAGGTTAGATTATACCAAGGAACCTGAAGTTACACTCTTCACCATACCTGGTCCATCAAACACGAGTACACCTTCTCCATCAAGAAGAAACTCTCAAGGACTTGGCAGTTCACAAACCGGGAATATGAAAACATGAACTCTCCTCGAGAAAGGGTAAGCCTCACAGCTTCACCCATAACTCCTAATAGAGCAGGGGAGTACACCATGGAACAACTTTTTCAAAGCTCACCTGCTGTAGTACCTCCCTAACAAGCACCTCCTTGACAGAAGCTCTGATGTCACTACCCTTGGTAAGCTGCATTGTGACAATCGTCAATTTCAGGTTAACTCCGTTAACTCAACTCCGTCAATTCAAACTTAAGATCATTGAATCTCTAACGCACACTTCATTACATTTAAACTAGGGTTTAAATGACGCTTAACACTTACTACATGTGTAGTCTTTCGGGAATTGCACCGAAACGCAAACGAGTTGACGCAAACGATTGGTAAATAAACGAAAAACGTCAAAACAGTAATTATGTGATAATTATGTGTTAGACTTATGTGTTGTGTGATAACATCGTTATAAACACTAACTCAAGATGTAAACAAGTTGGTTTAAGCTAGATAAGTAATACTTAGAAGTGGAGGGGCCAAAGTGTAACATAGTATTATTGTAAATAATAATAATAATAATAATAAACCCTAATTTATTATTCTCTCCCCACCCAAAATCCCGATCGGACTCCTATTTCCCCCCCCCCCCTCACGGCTGCCGCCACCTATATACACACATACAATCAAGTTCTCAAGCCTTTGATTGAAGATTAAGGTGCTAGGAAGGTATAAACGACTATCCTATGCATCCTTTATACTTAATTTCGATGTTTAATGGGTTAATTGAAAACCCTAGAGGCCGATTATGTGTGTATGTAGTTTATATGATTGTTGTTGATTTGATGATGATATGATAACTAGAATGGATATTGTTACATGTTAACTACTTGTGTCTTTGATTTGAGTTCAAACAAAAACCCTAATCATGTATGTAATGTGTAATTGATGTGCATGGATAGTGATTATGGAGTCTAGAGTGTTATATGAATGAAGGATGGTCCATAGATAGTTAATATGTTAAGTTTGGATGCAAACAGTTTCTGGACAGATTGTGTTATTGATGTTTAATTGGCTGTAACGAGGTGTAAATGTGAAAATTGGTTGAGATTATTGATATTACAGTAAACTAGGTTGAGTCTAGTTTCTAAAGAATATAAACTTGTAATTTTTGGACAAGTAAAGGTTAACTTTTATGATTTTACAAAAACGTTGTGCAAAGCTGAGCTGTTAGACCTGCTATTAGGTTGTTTTGTAAATGTTATATCTCATGAACTACGAGACCAATTGGGTTGGTTCCACTTCTGGAAGTTGACTCAATGAGTTAGGAACCTAACCCAAGTGGTATCGCATTTATTGGATTTTTCGTTTAACGGGAATTTTAAATAACATTCTGTTGCGCATGAATTTGACTGTTATGAGTTTGCTGTAATGATTTGATGATTGTGAGAAACCTATGTGGAATAAAAATATAATAAAATATTTTCTGGAAACCTAAGACATATATGCTTTTGTGATGATTTTTGGTAATTAATTGTGATGCTATAATCGGTGAGATAGTACAATCTTTCAAGTATGATTTCTGTCTCGGTGAAACTAGCTGCTGAATTTGGTGAAAATGCATGAAACATGATACTTGCTATATAATTGATATGTTTTGACCAAATTACCCTTGCGGGGAATAATTGCTAATTGATTGTCATGATTTGACCAAATTGCCCTCATGGGGAATAATTGCTAGCTAATTGTTATGTGTTGACCAAATTGCCCTTACGGGGAGTAATTGCTAGTGATGTACTTTATGAATACATGACACGTAAATAATTGCTTACACATGTAACGTATCACAAATACCTTTGTTAAAGTCATACACGATTCACAAACGAAACACGAAACATGTTATGTGCATAGGTATTATGTGCCGGGTCTAGAGACTCGATATTAGTTCCGATACTTAGAAAATCTCCTTGTTGTTTTAGAACGCTAGAGAGAGTTTTCGGTGACGCGCATCACTTGGTGATTTATTTTGGGAATTCTTCGCAAACAGTGAGTTTCACTTTCCCCTTTTAAACTTTTTAAACGCTTTTCACTTGGGGGAGATAACATACTCCGAAACGCATTTAAGATTTTGTTAATATAGATTATATATTACTTGTAAAGACTAAGTGGCAAACGCAATAACTAAAGTCCTTCATGACATCGAACCGGTTAATATTTGGATAATAGCGGGTCACTGTTGAGTAGTACTACTGGGTTTGACAAACCCCACCCAACGCTAAACTCGACTGGAGGTCGAGTGGGTGTAATCTTGGCTAAACACATACCTTGGTCTGGATGACCTGGTGGCAAGGCAAATGATAAACAGTCAGCTTCGGTGTCGAACACTTAGTGATACTTGTTTTATAGGCTAGCTACCTATAGATATATAATTGACATAACACTATCTGGTAACGCAAAACGCTGTAACGCCAAACGCTGTAACGCAAAACGCTGTAACGCAAAACGCTGAACGCAAACGCTAAACACTTTATTTTGTATA
>NW_027504791.1:0-19506 GCF_021521415.1 Bidens hawaiensis
TATATTTGAATGAGAATATTATTAAAGACATTACTAACGAACGTATATGAATATACCGTAAAAATAGAAAATGTAATAGACACGTATTTAAGAAATTGACATTTTATGTTGAGTATATATTAGGAAAATGAATTAAATTAGAATATATTAAATGGCTATTTAAGTTATAAATCTGTTTATCAAAATTTATGGAACTATCAAAACTAATAGTCGGTCAACAATATTAAATGAAGTTATTAACTTTAAAAATTTTAGAAAACACCGACCCACATAGTCAATTCCAAAAATAAATAAATTATACTCAACTTATTTATTTGATATTTGAATTATTAATTTGAATACACGTAAAAAATAATAATTACAAATAATGACTTTCAACTTTATTATATGATTTGATTAAATTAGAATATAATAAATTTTTATTTAAGTTATAAATCTGTTTACCAAAATTGTTAAACGGAATTTGTTATAGTCAAAGATCCTAAATACAAAAAATATTACAAAAACCATGGCATAATGTAACCTTGAAATTATTACTTTTTTTAGGCGATCCATAATCAATATTATTTTATTACAGTTTTTGAAATTTGCATTCAATTTTGTTACAAACTCATTATCATTAGTTGTGACATTTATGTCTAATTATAAATTAGTCAAACGTATAAGATAGAAAGATTGTGGAGATTTTAAACTAATAAACATAATAATATTGACAATGGAAACAAAAATTTTCCATAACCAATTGTAATATATCTTTTTTTAGAATTTAATTTCAAATAATATTTCGAATTTTTATAGTGCATTAATTGTTAAACAGTTTTCATAACCAAATGATGACATTCATTAGCATTAATTGTGACATTTATGTCCCATTATGTGTGAAAATTAGGAAATACTCAAAACTTAGGAATTTGAAGTTTGTGTTGGTAATTTTAGACATTATGAATGTGTGTTTAATCAGCAATTTAAAAAGTTCAACTTAAAGTTAAACTGAACTTTAATGTTTGACCAGACAATTTAAAAATGTTTGAGCAACTTAAATGTTTGACCAGCAATTAAATAAAAAAATCAACTTTAATTTAAATTTGAAAATTTAAACTTTTTAATCAAATCGTTTAACTTACCAACTTAAACGTTTGACCAGCAATTAAATAAAAAAATCAACTTTAATTTAAATTTGGAAATTTAAACTTTTTAAATCAAATCATTTGGAAATTTAAACTTTTTAAATTAAATCGTTTAACTTACCAACTTAAACGTTTGACCAACAATTAAATAAAAAAATCAACTTTAATTTAAATTTGGAAATTTAAACTTTTTAAATCAAATCGTTTGGAAATTTAAAATTTTTAAATCAAATCGTTTAACTTACCAACTTAAACGTTTGACCAACAATTAAATAAAAAAATCAACTTTAATTTAAATTTGGAAATTTAAACTTTTTAAATCAAATCGTTTTAGAAAATAATAAATTGTAATGATGGTAAGTTTAGACGTTTTGGAATATTGACTTACCATTTACAAATTTCAAATTTAACTTAAATTTGGAATTTAAAATTCGAAATTGTAATCGTTTTAGAAATAACAATTAAAATAAATATAAAACCATATCGGAAAACCTTACCGGAAAAGATATTTCCTTGCCGGACAACCCAGTATTCACCTACAACAAAGCCAAACCAAACACCATCAACAATGAACAACAGTGGATGGACTCTTAATCTTGGATTTATCATTAATTAAAAAACAAAATAACAAAATAAAATTTAAGTTAAAACGGGAATGTATTTAAGTAGGTTAGCCAGAAAAAACAACCAGACAACCACCGGACCACCGCCGGACCACCACTGCCACCCAGGGTTTCCAAATAGAACCCGGCACAGTAGGTTAGCCGGAAAACACAACCAGACAACCACCACAACCTAGGATTTCTAAATAGAACCCGAAAACTGTAGGGCGGTTGCGTACACTCGCCGGAAAAAACCACTGGATCACCACCGCCACATACGGTTACCAAATAGAACCCGGCAGCAGTAGGTTAGCCGGAAAACACAACCGGACGACCATCGCCACCTAGGGTTTCCATAAAGGCCCCGGTAGCAACATGTGGGACACCAAAGATGGAGTCGACAGTGGAATGAATAAGAGAGGACATGGTAAATAGTAAATGGTATATGTGGTTTATTTTGATAGAGAGAAAGAGAGAGAGAAATTAAAATGATTAAAATGATGGTGGAAAATTCTAAGGTTTAATAGTGGGATGACACATGGCAACATATTAGAGAGTCTTAGAATGGAAATGAGATGACATGGAGGCCTAAATGGACACCCTAATAGAAAGACATGTGACAAAATTGTTTTACTTTAATAGTATTTAAAGATGTTAAATATATAATCAATTTTGCGACACAAATACCCGGAATTAAAGTTCATTACCTGTTGTGAACTTATTTCAAATTCGTTCAAATTCGATGGTTATTTAGTTAACCATCGTGTAGTTCGTTTCAGGCTTTGAAAACTGTTTTAGCTCGTTGACTAATTAAGGATTTTAAACATATAAATTACAAAGACCCTATCTAGGCTTTGTTAGGATTTTTTTCCTCATGATAAAGCCCCACAAATGTTTATTATTATTATTGGTTTGTTTTGAGTAATAAAAAGAAAAGAAGAAAAATGTCTATTTCCTTTTTTTACTTCGATAGATCACACTACCGGAATTGGTTTTTTCAGGTTTGGGCTTGCGAGAGCATATGTTTTGGTGGGCTTTGAGTGGACGACAAACATTAAAAAAAGATTTAAAGGTTTTTTTTTTTTTTGAGGGGGGGGGGGGGGGGGTGGTTATTTGTGTGTATTCATTCGGCCGACTCGCACAAAGGAGAAAAATATAGAGAACCTTTTTTTGGAGTATTCCTCTGTTGTCGACAGCTAAAGCAG
This sequence comes from Bidens hawaiensis, assembly GCF_021521415.1. Lineage (NCBI taxonomy): Eukaryota > Viridiplantae > Streptophyta > Magnoliopsida > Asterales > Asteraceae > Bidens > Bidens hawaiensis. The sequence continues at coordinate 2,935 of NW_027504791.1, forward strand.
ATGAAGTGAAGTTTTTGTTGCTTTGGAAGATAAGAGACGTTCAAATACTGATAGTTTTTTTGTTAATGATACCTCTTACTCGATTACTATTTTGTATTTGATTCCATATACTTGATGTTAGTTTGTGCCAAGTTTATAATATTTATTGTATGCCTCTAGTATATCTAGAGAAGACTTTGTGTTGTTATATTATTGGTGACAGTGAATTTAAAGCGACCCTAGTAGTGACCGGGTTTTTACTCTCTTCTTGAGAGGTTTTTCACACTAAAATTCTTGTGTCCTTTTTTACGTTTAAAATGCCCTATTTGTTTGCATCATCATAAGTGTAACATCTCGGATTTTTCGTATTTGAATTTATTTATGCTTAACCCGACTCGGAATGTAATTCGTATTTGTATTTATTAGTGTATAACTTGGTTTAACTTATTTTATATACTCATAAATTTCAAACTCGTCAAACAATGCTTTGAAACCTATAAAGTGGCATAAAATGACTAAAACACATTTTTGGAACTACACGACTAAATATGACTTTATAAAAATTTCTGGTGGAACCCAACTCCTCGTGCATCGGGAGGGATTTCCTTAAGTTGGCCGCATAGCGCGACCGATGATCAAATCAGTTTTGGACTATTTTTGGTTCGTTAATGCTAAATCTTTCCTTAAACGACCCCAAATCACGGAAATTGAGTTCTAAGATAACTGACATGCTATTGTAAAGTGTCCATGCTCATTTCTTGTTGATCACACCGAAATATTGGAGTTAATAGACCCGATTTAGTCATCAATATTAGGTGTGAGCAGAAAACCAATTTAACCGTACTGAAACCGAATTAACCAAAAAAATCGCACCGAAAAAACCGAAGCATTAATCGACGGTTAATTTTTTGTTTTTTTGAAAAATTGAATTTTTGGTTTCGATTCGGTTATGCATTTTAAAAAAGCAAAAAGAACCGAACCGATTGATAGTGATAAAGATTATCAAGATGATGAGCAATGGAATAAACTTTGAAGATAAATACGATTATGAATGAAGATTGAGACTACACTTATAATGCTTTTTGATTAACAACTTTGTTAAATTAATAAATCTATTTAGCAACTTTGTATTCGTATAGTTTACGTAACTCGTGTCTAATTTTGTTGTTTTGAATTCAGTATATACTCTAATGCGTTCTTATACAAGCTTATAATACGCATTTTCATTATTTTTTTTTTTGCAATGTCTACACACATAATTGGAAAAAAACCGAAAATAACCGAACTGAAACTGAAAATAATCGGAAAATCGAAAACCGTAAATCCGAAAACCGAACGGTTTGTATATTCAAATAACCGATTAATTCAGCTTCGGTTTGGGTTTCGTCTAATAACCAAACCGAACCGTGCTCAGCCCTAATCAATATGCTATTCATTTTCCTAATCGAGTTGATTTCTTATTTTACAAGTCCTACCTCTGCATATTTAATCAAAATGCATCCTAAAACCATATATCATCACTACAACATTAGCCTCCATCGTTACCCTAGTCTCCTCCTTCGGTGTTTTATGTTTCTTCAAACATATTTCTTCCGGTTTGACTTTCGAGTTCCAAGATCGTTGACTTAGGATTTCTCCTAGTTTTAGTCCTTATTTGGGTAAGTTGTCTTCTGCATTTTCGTATGTTATTATCTCATAAACGAAAGAACTCAATCAATTTCTCATATTGAGGGAGACTCGATGGTCAATTTGACCCCGACTCGTTAAGGACATAATAACCCAATATAATTGACTTATTGATTTCTGTACTTTCTGGTCAGAACTAGCATTTGGTCCAGAAGACTTTTTTATTCACCATAAAATTTTGAGTGTACTGGTCATAACCCAACTCCCAACTCGAAGTTCGGATTCTGAATAGTACCAACTCGTTTAAATCTTTAAAATTTCATAACTTGAGTTCTGGATATCCGTTTAATATAATTCGAATTGCAATGTTCTCGTTTTTATTTATAGTTTATTGTCTTAAAGTTTCTGGTCAGTTTGTATCAGATCAGTCAGCTCGCTTAAGGCTCTAGATTCATTTAATATTTTTATTTATTGTTTAACTCGCCTAATTAATAAGGTGAGTAATCCCTACCCTATTTTACAGATTTTAAACTTTTTGGGGACCCTATTTATACCTTACAATACTTTTATGTAGTTTAATACATCATTTGCAAATCTCAAATATTGTGTTGTTGATAAGTTGAATGTTTATATGCTAGTTGCTTACTTGCTCATTTGTATATTTATCACATTCGGATAGGTCCACCATCATCACAGTAAAGTATAATCATACGTCGCCTTAGTAGCTAGAGCCCGATTCGCTAGGCAATGGCCAACCGACACCCTTATTTGTATTTGTTTTATCATAGTAGCCAAAGCCTGATTCGCTAGGTAATGATCAACTGACACTAATTATTTTCTTATCATTTAATTGTTGATACTCATGATATTGATTTTCATATTTCATATATAATATATTTATTATCAAATCTGGTGATTTCTTACTTAAACTTGTTGTTGACAAACCTATTGTTACGCATATTATAGGATGTTTATCTTGGATGGTTGAAGCTATAGAAGAACTTAGTTTATTTGGCTTTTAGGTTATTATAATAAACAAGAGTATTTGAATTATTCGGTTATTTATAATTTCTTTGAATATTGTGTACTTGATTTGAATTTAAATAAATAAATTAGATATTGTCACTAATATTGTATGTTAGTGCCTTGTGAGTTGTGAACCAACAGTTCGCGCCCTTGCATTCCACCGTAGGTTGCGGTGTGACAATAGGCTTATTCGGTTTGGGAAAAAGTTTAGCCAAGCGAAGATTAATTCCGCGTTATTTGTTAATCGTTTGTGACTAGGTCGTCGTTTTTCTGAGCAGGCTTACATTTTTAGTTACCATGTACTAACATCCACTTTCCTTAAAAGTCATTTTAGTACACAATTATACAATTTTATTTCTTTCTACAATGTATATTATTTGTATCGAGTATATGTTCCTTAAAATGGTTTTCAACGGAATAGCTTAGAAAAAGTGAATGTTACTTGTCAACATCCGTCTGTATTGTAAGTAACTAGTGTTTTATCCGGCGTGTTGCGCCGAGCAAATTGGTAAAACTCGGGCGTTGGTAAAACCGAATCATTGTAGGTCCCGACTTTGAGGTGGTAAGTCAGCACGAATTCGGTCAGTATTGGTTATGTGCGTTATGACATCAGAACTAAAACAAAAAATGAAACAAAAACAATTAAAAAAACTGAGGTGGACCAAGGGGTGGCGTCGGTGAGTAAAGCTTGGGCTTTGGTAAAATCCGAGCGTTGTCGATCCCGGACGTTTAGGCGATGAGTCTACACAAATTTGGTCGGCCCCCGTCACGTTTGTTACGATACCGAAACTAAAAAATACAAAAAAAAAACAAAATTAGTATCCGATCAATTTTTGTTACTATATCGATACTAAAACAACATGTGGTAATTGTACGCAAATTCGGTCGGTTTCACTTAACTACAAAACTATCCGGTCCACACTAAAGTTAATGTTGAAAGACAAACCATTCTAGCATACACAAAAACATAAATAACACATTTAAAAAAAATTAAACCATCATTTGCGGCATCATGGATTCGAAACCGGATTGCAAACCGGTACAAACAGTTTCCCCTACCAACAAAATCATCCGGCCAACACCAATGTATGTGCTAACTATCAAAGCCATTGCTACATATACAAAAATAAAAAGAGCCAACTTTGTGACACCAAAGTTCTCAATTATACTAATTAGATAATCTCCTTAAAGGAATACGTATACAGAAGATATATATAATAGCTTAGTACAATTATTGTAACAATACTGAGAATATTAACTAACCAATTGTAATATTTTGGGAAAATCTCACATCGACTATGAACATGATAGATTCTTGGTTTATAAGAAATGTCTTGATGGCTCTTAAATCATTACGTGTATTGGGTTTTGCTATATGTGGAGCGTATAATAATTCTATAATTAAGTTTGCTCGGGTGGGAGTAGTACCAGGATATATGAACTACGAGGAAGTCTCTACAGGGGCAATGATGTATATAAATTTATATATCTTTTCAGTTGTAAAATATCTCCAAATATGCATAATATTTGTAGTAATATTAGAATAAATTACCACTAATGTTTACAATTAAAACGAGCTGATATACGAAGAAAAACAGAAAAAACTGTGAAAACCGACTCAACACACCCCATGTTGAAGCAATGTATGGTCATGTTACAAGAATATGAAGAAAATACAAAAATCAAAAGTCACAACATGGTCGAAGTTGACACCAACACACTCCCTTGATGAAAGTATAAGAGGAAAAGACAAAACTGATGAATACACGGGCCATGTTGACATCAACACGCCTATGTTGATAGTACAAGAGAAAAGACAAAATAGAAGTTTCCTCACTCACCACAGTCATGCCCATGCTAAATACGGGTCGTGTTCTCTCTCCTGCTGTACTTTCTAACAACAAGCATTTAATATAATCCGACAAACTGGTCAACACGGCCTTGCCCATGTCAACACGTGTGACACCCGGTAAATTCCCAACCCCTTAAACTAAGTAATCAACCTAATAATTAGGTGATTGTAAATATTATGCGCGCCATGTTAGTCAGCGCGTGCATTTGTTATGTGCGCCCTGCGCGAGCGCGCTATGTTAAGAATCAGCGCGGGCACATTATGTGCGCCCGGCGCGAGATTACGTTAGAATCAGCGCGGGCATTTATGTTTGCCCTGCGCGAGCGCGCCATGTTAGTCAGCGCGTACATGTGTTATGTGCGCCCTGCGCGAGCGCACCATGTTAAGAACCAGCGTGAGCATATGTTATATGCGCCATGCGTGAACGTATTGGCCTTATGTTTTCATGTAACTTAAACGTTATGTTGTCTATGGGTTGACCATCCCGCATGATGCTAAGGCGGGTGCATCCTACATCGTTTATGCGCGTGCGGAAGGGAACTAACCTACCCGCATGGCGGGAACTTTGAGAGCTAGTTTGTCTGAAGCTCCAGGATGGAATTGACTTCAACATGACTGATCACTATGTTGAAATACCAAAACCACTTGGAGAATCTACAAATGAAACTCAAATGTCCCTAACTGCGAGAAGGTTACGCACCTACCCGCAGCAAAGAAATGTTCTACACGCAGGAAGCTATGCGCACCAAGTTATACGCGCAGAACACTTAGTCAAAATGTTCAGATTTAAGGAAATTGTCCCCGCCCAAAAGAGGGCGGTTGCGTGTTTCAGAAAATTTCTACTTTTTACTGTACACTGTCTAAAGCACTGAAAAAGCAAACTGTAAAAGTCAACTGCCAGCCACCCACTCTCACCAACCACAGCCCTGCATGTCCTGTCCATATCAAATCAGAATCTTTAATCTACTTTTCTACTCTTTTTAATAAATAATAATAATTTCCATACCTTATCATCATTCCAAAAGATTACAATTCCCTAAAGCAAGGGATTATGTTCCCTTGAGTTTGCCTATAAATTTGTAGCCTAAATTATCACCCAAAACACACTTCAAAGAACTACAAACTTGCACTAATCTTTTCCCAAGCATCCATTGTTTCCAGCTCCGATCCTGTTACTAGACCTTCGATTCCGAGGCCAACACCAAGAAAACCCGAATCTCGATTAATCCCTTGACAAGAACCACAGGTGAGTCTCACAGCCCCATTTTCACTGTTTTCACTATTTTAAACTGTTTTCGGGGCGAGGGACACGTACTTAAATAATGTTTTATCATGGTATACTTACAAGCTAAGCAAACGATTACGTGTTTAAGTTATGTTTCATGATGAGCAATGCGAACAGTTATCCATGGTTTTTCGATGATAGTGCACCAGATTCGAGTAAGTGATCACTTTACCATTGGAACTCTAAGGGTAGGGACTGCTGGTTTGATCCGCCCACTCGTAGGGGTCGCACCTCTTACACAGACGAGTGCCTAGCACGGGGCAGTACTATGGGTTTGAGCCCGTTCGTAGAGGTCGCTCCTCTTACGCAGACGAGCGCCTTGTTTTCCGGCACAACGTCCGCGCGTAACCCGCGGGACGGTATTACAGCATATATTCGCTCGTAGTGGCAGCGCCACTTACACAGACGAGCACAGTTTTCCAGAAGTGTCCGCGCGTAACCCGCGGGACGGTATTACGTTATTTTAGCTCGTAGTGGCAGCGCCACTTACACAGACGAGCACAGTTCCCAGAAATGTTCGCGCGTAACCCGCGGAACGATTTTATCAGAATATGTTGATAGAACTATGTTTTACCAAGCATGTGTTTTAATGATGCTAACGGAATTATGTTTCAGAATGATTATGATGCAATACGATTTATCAAGTTACTAAAACTTGTGAACTCACTCAGTTTATACTGATTCAAATGTTTTTACGTGTCTTTCAGGAGATAACTAGGTAGCGCATGGAGTCACACTTAGAGCACCTCACGCTGAACATCTAAAACTAGCTTTTGGAAGATTTTAGTTCTATCCCTTCGATGCGCGTGGTTGTACCCGCCGCGCAAGGGGATATGGCGTGGAAATCTTCAACAGTTTTTATACTTGGATGTTTTTTTTATGTAATCTTAAACAATGTAATGTATTTGTATTAAACATTTCACGCGCAATGAAAATCTTTGAATGTTTTGCAATGGCCCGTGCTTAAGTATCAATCCCCACTCGCGCGCGCCCGGCTGTTTCCGCCGCTCAGGGCCGGGTGTGACAGATTGGTATCAGAGCCCTGGTTATAGCGAACTAGGAAAAGAAGTTTTTAACCTAGACTATAACCTTTGGGGAATCGCATGAAATATTTTTCAAAGAATATTTTCAAAAGAAAAATCACACACGCACTTAGGAACACGGGTCACAGTGTCTAGAGATAAGAACATTATGTGCTCTGAGTACATGCGCTAAGTTTGTTGTATTTTCTTTTTTTTTTATGAAAAGAATGCCTCCAACCAGAGCCAAGGGAATTACCATGACACCCGAGGAGCTCGCAGAAATAATCGCGCAGGCGATTGCAACGCATGAGGCCAGCAAGGCCGAATCTAGTCAGGGTCGCCAAGAGAACGAGACCCCAGAACCCGAATCAGGAGCCTTGGACAAAGGTTGCTCCTATAAAACATTCATGGCCTGTAGGCCTTGGCCGTTCAAAGGCACCGAAGGAGCCATTGGGCTCTACAATTGGATTGACAAGATGGAGACAGTTCTCTCCATCAGCGGATGTAGTGAAAACCAGAAGGTCCTTTACGCGACCTGCATGTTCCAAGAAGCAGCTTCGTCTTGGTGGAAGCTCCAAGTAAAGACTTTGGGGCGAGAAGTTGCTCTTCACAAGACCTGGGGAGAATTGAAAGAAATGTTGATGAGAAAGTTCTGCTCTCGCGCAGAAATTCAGAGCTTGCAACAAGAATTCTGGAACCACACCATGGTAGGAACGGACATCGATGCCTACACCAATCGTTTCAACGAGCTTTGTCAGCTGGTGCCAGATATGGCAAACACAGAAGAAAAGAAAATCGAGAGGTATATCTTTGGGTTGCCTCCTGTTGTTAGGGTTCCGCTCAACGCCGCAGCGCCTCCAACCTTCGATGAGGCGGTTGCGCGGGCCATCACCCTTACAAGGGATACGGTCCGTGCAGGTATGTTGACTGCTCGCTTGAACGAGCAGCGAACCTCTGACTCCAAGAGGAAATGGAACTCCCACCGAGGATCAGACTTCAAGCAGCCACCGCCCAAGAAGCAGGAAAGCACAAGGGTTTACGCGATTCAAGCCGCGGAACCATCAAGGAAAGGATACAGCGGGCCTTACCCATGGTGCAACAAATGCAAGTATCACCACGAAGGCGAATGCGCGAACGTCACGTGCGCCAAATGTGGCAGACCAGGACACAAGACGGTGAATTGCCGTGCTAAAGAAGCTGGAGCCAATGACAACTGCTACGCATGCGGGAAGCCTGGACACTTCAGTCGGGATTGCCCACAGAAAGGAAACCAAGCTCGCGGGAGAGCTTTTGTGATCGGCGCGGGTGAAGCAAAGGAAGAACCGAATGTGGTAACCGGTACGTTTTTGCTTAACGGTCATTATGCATCTGTCTTATTTGATACTGGCGCTGACCTAAGTTTTATATCCCATGAGTTTAAAAACTCCCTGGGCTTAGCGACCAGTAGGCTAGACAAACCTTATACTATAGAACTAGCCAATGGTAGGCAGTTATGCGCGAAGGAAAGGACTGAGCAATGTGTGTTAGTCATGGGAGGTCATGAGTTCAATATTAACTTGTTGCCAATAGATTTGGGAAGTTTCGATATTGTGGTAGGTATGGATTGGTTGGTCGAGAATCTTGCGGAGATTGTTTGTCATGAGAAACAGGTTCGGATCCCACTGTTGAACGGAGAAACTTTGATGATTCAAGGGGAAAGAAGGGGAGTTGCGACGAAACTGATTTCATGCCTAAAGGCGCGTAAGTGCCTAAGGAAAGGGTGCTACGCCTTCCTGGCGCATGTAGTAGAGAAAGGAGATGAGCGAAGAATTGAAGACTTACCAGTAGTGCGCGAATTTCCCGAAGTTTTTCCTGAAGATTTGCCCGGGTTACCGCCGCCGCGACAAGTCGAGTTTCGTATTGATTTGGTCCCAGGAGCTGCGCCAGTAGCTCGAGCGCCTTATCGCTTAGCTCCATCTGAGATGCAAGAGCTATCCAATCAATTACAGGAACTATTGGATAAGGGTTTCATACGCCCAAGCTTTTCACCTTGGGGAGCTCCAGTACTGTTTGTAAAGAAGAAGGATGGTTCGTTCCGGATGTGTATTGACTACAGGGAGCTGAACAAGCTGACAGTCAAAAATCGGTACCCCTTACCGAGGATTGACGACTTATTTGACCAGTTGCAGGGATCCAGTTATTATTCGAAGATAGATCTACGGTCAGGATACCACCAACTTAGGGTCCATGAGGAAGACGCGCCAAAGACAGCCTTCCGAACCAGATATGGCCATTATGAGTTCTTAGTGATGCCTTTCGGGCTAACTAATGCGCCGGCTATATTCATGGATCTGATGAACCGCGTGTGCAAACCATATTTGGACAAGTTTGTGATTGTGTTTATAGATGATATTTTGATTTACTCTCGAACCAAGGCCGAGCATGAGCAACACCTGAGAATGATTTTGGAATTGTTAAGGAAAGAAAAGTTGTATGCGAAGTTTTCCAAGTGCGAGTTCTGGCTTAGAGAAGTTCACTTTCTCGGTCACGTTGTAAACGAGAAAGGAATACACGCCGATCCTTCTAAGGTTAAAGCCATCGAAAACTGGGAAGCGCCAAAAACCCCAACTGAGGTGAGGCAATTCCTAGGACTAGCTGGCTACTATCGACGCTTCATTGAGAACTTCTCCAAGATAGCTCTACCTCTGACCGCGCTAACTCAGAAAGACAGGATGTTTGTTTGGGGCGAAAACCAGGAAGCAGCGTTTCAAATGTTGAAACAGAAGTTATGTAGTGCGCCAATCTTATCCCTGCCCGAGGGGACAGATGACATCGTTGTTTACTGCGACGCTTCACACCAGGGACTCGGATGTGTCCTTATGCAGCGAGACAAAGTTATAGCGTATGCCTCGCGCCAACTTAAGACCAATGAGAAGAACTACACAACGCATGATTTAGAACTTGGAGCTGTTGTCTTCGCGCTAAAGATTTGGCGCCATTACCTCTACGGTACGAAATGTGTAATCTTTACGGATCATAAGAGCCTCCAACATATATTCGATCAGAAGGAATTAAACATGAGGCAACGAAGATGGGTTGAATTGTTGAATGATTATGATTGCGAGATCAAGTATCATCCGGGGAAAGCGAATGTGGTAGCAGACGCGCTAAGCAGAAAGGAGCGAATAAAAACGCTACGAGTCAAGGCTCTAAGGTTGACCATTCACGCAGATCTCTCTACCCGCATCCGAGACGCTCAGCAAGAAGCCTTGAAACCAGAGTTTGTTAAAAACGAATGCCTTGGGGGTATGGTTAAGAATTTGGAACTTAAAGAGAACGGCAATCTATATTTTGCCAACCGCATATGGGTCCCTCTCAAGGGAGGATTGCGCGAGCAGGTTTTAAACGAAGCTCACAAGACGCGATATTCCGTACATCCTGGCGCAGACAAGATGTACCAAGATGTTAAAACGCTGTATTGGTGGCCCAATCTTAAAGGCGCCATCGCGATGTATGTCAGTAAGTGCCTGACGTGTTCAAAAGTAAAGGCTGAATACCAGAAACCATCGGGGTTGCTTCAGCAGCCAGAAATTCCCATGTGGAAGTGGGAACAAATCTCTATGGACTTCATCACCAAACTACCAAGGACACCTGGGGGTTATGACACGATATGGGTTATTGTAGATCGGCTAACTAAGTCAGCGCACTTCCTGCCGATTAAAGAAACTGATAAGATGGAAAAGTTAGCCCGATTGTATATTCGAGAAGTAGTTTCAAAACATGGAGTCCCAGTGTCCATCATTTCTGATCGAGATAGTCGGTTTACATCAAGGTTTTGGAGATCATTACAAGAGGGGTTAGGTACTCGACTGGACATGAGTACGGCTTATCACCCCCAAACGGATGGACAAAGCGAACGAACGATCCAGACATTGGAAGATATGCTGCGCGCGTGCGCGATCGATTTTGGAGGTAGTTGGGATACCCACCTCCCGTTGGTTGAATTTTCTTACAATAACAGTTATCACACAAGCATTAAGGCTGCGCCGTTCGAAGCTTTATATGGGCGCAAGTGTAGATCCCCACTGTGTTGGGCTGAAGTGGGCGACAAGCAAATGACTGGTCCAGAAGTGATCCAAGAAACAACAGACAAGATTTTTCAGATAAGGGATCGCCTTAAGGCAGCACGCGACAGACAGAAAAGTTATGCTGATATGAGAAGGAAACCATTGGAGTTTCAAGTAGGGGATAAAGTACTTTTGAAAGTCTCTCCATGGAAGGGAGTCCCCCGTTTCGGTAAGCGAGGAAAGCTAAATCCGCGCTACATTGGACCATTTGAGATCCTGGAGAGGATCGGTCCAGTTGCTTATAAACTCCGTCTACCCGCCGAACTCAGTGGAGTTCATGATACGTTTCATGTATCCAACCTCAAGAAATGTTTATCTGACGAAACGTTGATTTTACCGGTGGAAGAAATTCATATTGACAAACAGCTGCACTTCGTAGAAGAGCCTATAGCAGTAACCGATTGGAAAGAACAAAGGTTGCGCAGAAGCAGAATCAAGTTGGTAAAAGTTCAATGGAACTCAAGGCGTGGGCCTGAATTCACTTGGGAAAGAGAAGATCAGATGCGCATAAAATACCCACACCTCTTTCAGAATATGGCTTCTGCCAGCAACGTCTCTTAAATTTCGGGACGAAATTCGTTTAACGAGGGGAGAATGTGACACCCGGTAAATTCCCAACCCCTTAAACTAAGTAATCAACCTAATAATTAGGTGATTGTAAATATTATGCGCGCCATGTTAGTCAGCGCGTGCATTTGTTATGTGCGCCCTGCGCGAGCGCGCTATGTTAAGAATCAGCGCGGGCACATTATGTGCGCCCGGCGCGAGATTACGTTAGAATCAGCGCGGGCATTTATGTTTGCCCTGCGCGAGCGCGCCATGTTAGTCAGCGCGTACATGTGTTATGTGCGCCCTGCGCGAGCGCACCATGTTAAGAACCAGCGTGAGCATATGTTATATGCGCCATGCGTGAACGTATTGGCCTTATGTTTTCATGTAACTTAAACGTTATGTTGTCTATGGGTTGACCATCCCGCATGATGCTAAGGCGGGTGCATCCTACATCGTTTATGCGCGTGCGGAAGGGAACTAACCTACCCGCATGGCGGGAACTTTGAGAGCTAGTTTGTCTGAAGCTCCAGGATGGAATTGACTTCAACATGACTGATCACTATGTTGAAATACCAAAACCACTTGGAGAATCTACAAATGAAACTCAAATGTCCCTAACTGCGAGAAGGTTACGCACCTACCCGCAGCAAAGAAATGTTCTACACGCAGGAAGCTATGCGCACCAAGTTATACGCGCAGAACACTTAGTCAAAATGTTCAGATTTAAGGAAATTGTCCCCGCCCAAAAGAGGGCGGTTGCGTGTTTCAGAAAATTTCTACTTTTTACTGTACACTGTCTAAAGCACTGAAAAAGCAAACTGTAAAAGTCAACTGCCAGCCACCCACTCTCACCAACCACAGCCCTGCATGTCCTGTCCATATCAAATCAGAATCTTTAATCTACTTTTCTACTCTTTTTAATAAATAATAATAATTTCCATACCTTATCATCATTCCAAAAGATTACAATTCCCTAAAGCAAGGGATTATGTTCCCTTGAGTTTGCCTATAAATTTGTAGCCTAAATTATCACCCAAAACACACTTCAAAGAACTACAAACTTGCACTAATCTTTTCCCAAGCATCCATTGTTTCCAGCTCCGATCCTGTTACTAGACCTTCGATTCCGAGGCCAACACCAAGAAAACCCGAATCTCGATTAATCCCTTGACAAGAACCACAGGTGAGTCTCACAGCCCCATTTTCACTGTTTTCACTATTTTAAACTGTTTTCGGGGCGAGGGACACGTACTTAAATAATGTTTTATCATGGTATACTTACAAGCTAAGCAAACGATTACGTGTTTAAGTTATGTTTCATGATGAGCAATGCGAACAGTTATCCATGGTTTTTCGATGATAGTGCACCAGATTCGAGTAAGTGATCACTTTACCATTGGAACTCTAAGGGTAGGGACTGCTGGTTTGATCCGCCCACTCGTAGGGGTCGCACCTCTTACACAGACGAGTGCCTAGCACGGGGCAGTACTATGGGTTTGAGCCCGTTCGTAGAGGTCGCTCCTCTTACGCAGACGAGCGCCTTGTTTTCCGGCACAACGTCCGCGCGTAACCCGCGGGACGGTATTACAGCATATATTCGCTCGTAGTGGCAGCGCCACTTACACAGACGAGCACAGTTTTCCAGAAGTGTCCGCGCGTAACCCGCGGGACGGTATTACGTTATTTTAGCTCGTAGTGGCAGCGCCACTTACACAGACGAGCACAGTTCCCAGAAATGTTCGCGCGTAACCCGCGGAACGATTTTATCAGAATATGTTGATAGAACTATGTTTTACCAAGCATGTGTTTTAATGATGCTAACGGAATTATGTTTCAGAATGATTATGATGCAATACGATTTATCAAGTTACTAAAACTTGTGAACTCACTCAGTTTATACTGATTCAAATGTTTTTACGTGTCTTTCAGGAGATAACTAGGTAGCGCATGGAGTCACACTTAGAGCACCTCACGCTGAACATCTAAAACTAGCTTTTGGAAGATTTTAGTTCTATCCCTTCGATGCGCGTGGTTGTACCCGCCGCGCAAGGGGATATGGCGTGGAAATCTTCAACAGTTTTTATACTTGGATGTTTTTTTTATGTAATCTTAAACAATGTAATGTATTTGTATTAAACATTTCACGCGCAATGAAAATCTTTGAATGTTTTGCAATGGCCGTGTTGAGTGCCTTGCTCGGCCTATGAATTGAATGCTCAACAATGGATAATTACACACCTTAAAGAACACTAAATACACTTCACCCACCTTCTTTTACCACCATTAATAGGGGAATTATCCCATCCATCTAAATTTTGAAGATCAAGGATATTAAGCTTTTAAAAGAAGTCATTAGCATCAAATATTAATCATCCAACATGGTTAGATTGTTCTAATTTGATCATGCTTGTATCTATTACTTTGATGTTTAACATTATGCTTAGTATTGGCTAAACTTTCATAGTATCATCTTGGTTTATAATGAGTCTTAAATAAGTTTAATAATATTGGATGAACACATGATTGGTTTATAAAAAGTAAAGGTTATGCTGTAATTATCACTTGATGAGAAATGTTAAAAAAAACTCTTATAAGATATGCCAAGTGTCGAGCTTGACAATAAGCCGGGGAACTGCCACTCTTGTGAGGCATTGGATAACATAAAATTTAAGAGAGATACTGTCACACCCTCAAAATCCACTAACGGAGTTTTACCGTCAGAGGATGTGAACTAACAGGATCGGAATCATTAGTTATAATCAAACCATAAAAACGTTTAAATGCAAATAAGTGCGGAAGCGTAAACCATATAAATAAAGATGATTCAAACAATGCATGTTCCTAAACCGCGCGCCCGCCTCGGCTACCTGAGAATAACATACTAAAAGGGTCAACACGAGGTTGGTGAGTTCACAAGTTATATAAAAATAAATCGTTTAGCGTTTGCGTTCAGCGTTTTACGTTAAGTGTCTTGCGTAACCACGTTACGGCGTTTAAGCGTTTTGCGTAACCATGTTACGGCGTTTAAGCGTTTTGCGTAACCACGTTAAGGCGTTTAAGCGTTTTGCGTAACCACGTTACGGCGTTTAAGCGTTTTGAGTAACCAGATAGTGTTATGTCAAATTATATATCGATAGGTAGCTAATCTATACAACAAGTATTACTAAGTGGTTCGAAACCGAAGCTGACTGTTTATCAAGTGCCCGTCACCAGGTCAATCCAGACCATGGTAAGTGTTAGCCAAAATTACACCCACTCAACCTCCAGTTGAGCTTAGCGTCGGGTGGGGTTTGTCAAACCCAGTAGTACTACTCAACAGTGACTCGCTATTATCCAATATTAACCGGTTCGATGTGTGGGACTTCAAGTGTTACGTTTGCCGCTTAGCCTTTACAAGTGATATATAATTTATTAACAAAATCTCAAAAATGCGTTTATCTCAAAAATGCGTTTATCGGAGTATGTTATCTCCCCCAAGTGAAAAGCGTTTGAAAACAGTTCAAAGAGCGGGGTAAGTGAAACTCACTGTTTGCGAAGAATTTCCCAAATTAGATCACCAAGTGATGCGCGTCGTAGAACTCTCTCTAGCGTTCTAAATTAACAAAGAGATTTTCTAAGTGTCGGAACGTTTAACGAGTCTCTAGACTCGGCACATAATACCTATGCACATAACATGTGTCGTGTTTCGTTTTGTGGATCGTGTGTGACTTAAACAAGTACACTTGTGATACAATACGTGTGTGAGCAATTACTTTCGTGTCATGTATAAACAATGTACATCACTAGCAAATACTCCCCGTAAGGGCAATTTAGTCAAAATACGAAAATTAATTAGCAATTACTCCCCACAAGGGCATCTTGGTCAATTTATGACAATCAATTAACAACTATCATATTTCATGCAATTTCACAACAATCAGCGGCTAATTTCATCGAGACAGAATTTCTACTTGAAAGATTGTACTATTTCACTGATCATAACATCTCAATTAATTCACCAAAAATCATCACTGAAGCATACATGTCTTAGGTTTCCAGAACATATTTTATTTTATTTTTATTCCACATAGATTTCTCATAATGATCAAAACACTACAGCAAACTCATATCAGTCATATTCATGCGCAACAGAATGTTATTTGCAATTCCCGTTAAACGAAAAATCCAATAAATACAAGACTACTTGGGTTAGGTTCCTAACTCAATAAGTCAACTTCCAGAAGTGGAACCAACCCAATTGGCCTCGTAGATTATGAGATATAACATTTACAAAACAACCTAACAGCAGGTCTAACAATTCAGCTTTGCACCATGTTTTTGTAAAATCATAAAAGTTAACTTTCACACGTCCAAAAATTACAAATTTATATTCTTTAGAAACTAGACTCAACCTAGTTTACTGTAATATCAATTATCTCAATCAAATTCCACTTTAACATCCCGTTACAGTCATTCAAACATCAACAACACAATCTGTCCAGAAACTGTTTGCATCCAAACTCAACAATTTAACAATCTATGAACTATCATGCATTCACATAACACTCTAGACTCCATAAACAATATCCATGTATATCAATTACACCCAATAAAACTAACAATTAAACATAGAGGATGCATAGAATAGTTGTTTATACCTTCCTAGCACCTTAATCTTCAATCAAACTTGAAAGATCTTGAGTGTGTGTGTGTGTATATTGATCGATCACAAGGAGAGGGGAGAGGGGATGGCTGGCCGATTTGGGGTTAGGGAAAAGGGATGGGAGTTAGGGTTTAGGTTTATCATGTATTTATAGACTAATATGTTACACATTGGCCCCTCAACTCCTAAGTATTACTTTTTCTAGAACATTCTATCATAACTTGCACCTTAAGTTAACACTAAGTATTTCCTTTTTCTAGAACATTCTATCATAACTTGCACATTAAATTAACATGACAATAATATTATCACATAACACATAATCCTAACACATAATTATCACATCATTAGTGTTTTAGTGTGTTTCATTTATTCATCAATCGTTTGCGTTTCGGTGCAAATCCCGAAAGACTACTACACATGTAGTTAGTGTTAAGCGTCATTTAAACCCTAGTTTAAATGTAATGAAGTTTGCGTTATAG
>NW_027504792.1:0-20343 GCF_021521415.1 Bidens hawaiensis
TCGGGTCAACCCAAACCTCACCTGTTTTTCAAACGTGTTTTACAATTGCCGAGCTCTAATTGAATAAAACTTTTGGAATTTGAATTTGTATAGGGCTATACGTGGTGAATAGAGCTTCGGACAAGATCACTCAACTGACCGATAATGTTTACTTGTGTCGATCTGGATCGGTATAAATTGTCCTCTCTTTTGAGCGTATTAATGTTTGATGTACATATACATACTAATTATATATACAGATAAATTTTATAATATTTATGTAGTTTTGCGATATTCAATTAACTGTTTTATTTAATGAACTTTCTTTTTCATGGCCATATGGTTTCTAATTTATATTGGTACTTTGGGGGTGTTTGGGATTGCTTTTTTTCACCAACTTATAACTTATTAACTTTTTGAGAAGTAATAAGGTGTTTGGGGTTGCTTATATTGTGAGAGGAAAAGTTCCATAAGTTACACTTTTGTAACTTATTAACTTAATGAAAAGTTATAACAAGGTAAAATAAGGAATCCCAAACACCCCCTTATGATTCTAGTCAAATATAGAGATTAGGACAATCTTTTGGCTTTTTTATATTTGGGAAAATCTGTGACCAACTTTCAAAAGTGTTCCAATTAGGTTGCATATTTTTCCCAAATCGGGTCACTAAATCTTCAAATCAAATCTCACCGATTTTTTTGTGCGTCAAGAAAGAAATGGAGGATAAGATGTGGGGTTCGGAATTTGCAATATATGTAGTTAAATTTAAAAAATTTAAAAAAACGTTAGTTATATTAAAATTTAAAAATAAAAAATAAAATTCACGTCGCCATTTAGCTGTCACTTCAAAAAAAAGATAAAAAGCTTTCCTATGTGAAACAAAAAAGAAAAAGGCTAAAAAACATGTTAAACCTTTAATTTAATCAAACAAGAAAGTTGAGTGACCTAATTGGAACACTTTTGAAAGTTTGTTACCATTCTATGAAGTTGTGCCCCTTTATATTTTGTCTGTATCTTAAGTCCGGTTCAACCAGTTTGACCCAGGCTAGTGAATTAGTAGAGCGTGTGGTTCGGTGGCTGGTTCTAGTCGGACAGGTTAAGCCAGTAGAGTGTCCCGTTCGTTGACACGTCTAATATATTATAAACATTTTGTATTATGCAATTTTAACATACATAATAAATGGTAATGTGAAGTTATAACTTAAACTTATTGAAGTTAAAGATATAAAACTTTTTAGAAATGTATCAAGTATTTGTTATTTCAACTCGGTCTTTCTGGTTGGCTTAAGATTGGATTTCGTGTAATGAGAATTCTAATGTGTAATTTTTAACCATATGAGATCATAAATTGGTATATACCCGATACCTGCTGGGAAACCCGCGAACCTAACAGGTAATGTGTAACGGGTACCTGACATATACGAGACTGGGATTACTTGCTGATGATTAAAATATTTAATTTTGAAATATAAAATATAGTTATTTTTTATTAGGATATCAACAAATGGAATCCTTTTATATCCTTTATATGATTGTTGCATTTTCAGGCTGCAGATTCACAAATTGTTTCCGATTATGTGCGCCACTTTCTTCATCAACACACGTAAGGAACCTTATGAATTTGTATTAATAGTTTATACGTATTTTAACTGTTAGATTCCTATACGTAAAAATTATTTTTTGTTGGATACAGGATGCAACTTGGCCAGCCTGCAACTGTTAAAGTTGCTGCCAATCTTACCAGATTATTATCATACAGCAACAAGGTTTGTATACACTTATTATCGTATGCTTATTAACATTTACTTATTTGTTAAGTTATTTTACATATTAGAAATTATGACTTAATTGTATTAATAATAATATTGCAGAATATGTTACAAACCGGGTTGATTGTTGGCGGATGGGACAAATATGAAGGTGGTAAAATATATGGAATCCCTCTTGGTGGAACAATTGTTGAACAACCTTTTGCAATTGGAGGTGTGTATTTATCAAACAAAAGTCAAATTTCTTGGCTTTGACTTTTGTTGACTTGACTTATTTGACCTTCATGTTTATTCTTAGTCAGTAGTCACATGTTTCACACCAGTTTTTAAATATCCTTCATTTCTGTATGATTTATGCAGGATCCGGCTCTACATATCTGTATGGCTTCTTTGATCAAGAATGGAAAGATGGGATGACAAAAGATGAAGCAGAGGTCCATATTACATACTTTTGTGCATATAAGTTTTTGAGATTTGTTGCATTGCACTAGTGACAAAAGGGGGGGAGAGGGGGGGGGGGGGGGGGGGGGGGGGAAGGATGTAAACCAGCCAAGCCGCTCGTGAGCTACTCGTGATCAGCTTGTTAAAAGCTCAAATCGTTCCTTAAAAAAGGTTGTTTAACAAATGAGCCCGGACTCGAGCTTGACCTGGTTCGTGAGCCCTAAAGCGAACCTATTACTAATATAATTTTATCGAATACGTATTTGTATAGTTATTATTATTTAGAAAGTTATGGTAAAATAACAAAAAACTATATATCAGGTTTATATATAAAAATAATTCAAAATTTAAAAATTAATTAATAAATAATAGAAAGCTGATATTGAGATTGAAAAAACTACTCATTAGCCGAGCTCAAGCTTGAGGTGAGGTTCAGGCTCGGCTCATTTACTCTACATGACATGATGTTAGGATCTAAAGATCAGATTTTTATAGCTGCTAGTGCCGGTTATTGCTACATAAATGCGTATTCTAAAGTTTATGAAAATCACAATTTCCATTAACCACTTAGCTAGGGTTTATATTTCTAATTTTGTTATTGCAGAAATTGGTGGTGAAGGCTGTTTCTCTTGCGATTGCTCGAGATGGTGCTAGTGGTGGAGTTGTCCGTACAGTAATTGTGAGTTTTTACATATTAATTACCTTCATCCACAAATAGATTTTTAATCTTTTTAAACCTTTAAAAGATAATAATTATTATTATTACTGTATTAATTCAAATCATCCCTTTTCTTATAGGAAAAAGTTGTATATAATGTTATTGAAAATGTTTGTATAATGTGTAGATAAATTCAGAGGGTGTGACTCGAAACTTTTACCCGGGTGACACGCTTCCACTGTGGCACGAAGAGCTCGCACCACAGAATTCACTTCTGGATATGCTTTCGTCTTCAAGTTCGGAACCGATGATTAGTTGAGTCTAAAGTGAATATATTTAAAACCTGGATGTTAATTCAAATCTTATAAGTGTATGTCAATGTTTCTTGTTTGATTTAGACATGTTTCAGTTAGTTTGTGTACGGGTTCTCTTTTATATTAATGAAAATAGTAGCATGAGCGTATACTGCAAAATCGTAGCGTCTGTTTTTTTTTCTCGTCTCATTTTAACATTCGACCAACTCGATGTATTTTAATACCTTTTTTATCTAATGTAATTTGAATGTACAACTGAAATGTTGATTTCTTCAGTTTTTTCTGAACATATTAATGTTGTCTTTTTGGTGACAAATCTTTCTTAGGGCCGATTGGTTCATCGGATCTAGATCTATGCTGTTTAGAATTCATTGAAGTTAAATCATGAGTCAAAGCCATCATATATCTTTGATCAGACTAAAAGAATTTAAAATTAGATTTGCAAGTGAATCAAAGAAATCTTTCATAAATATCATAGAACTAAGAGCAAACCGAACCTCTCGATGATCCAGAAGCAGTGATGAAGAATACCTGAAAGCACTAAGCTTTACTCATTAACTGGTTCTGAATAGAATACTATTCATTGTTAATGCTTTTTCTACCTATGTAAAGTGACACAATTTTACAACTATTCATCACCAATACACGGAACCCTACCGCTACCGTTTCTTAAAACAACTAAACTCATTTCTTCTTAACTGCTGCAGCTTTGATTTTGAACTCCACCAAAATCTCCATCCAAACTCATCTGTTGTACTTCTTGAGGTGACAATATCTTTATGCACTTCACACAACTCACAAATTCCCTGCAAACGGAACCTAGCCGTAAATATGATATTCGCCAGAGAAAGAAATTTGCTACATGAGAGTCAACCCAAATGGGTCAACGGGTCAGGCTGGGTTGAAAAGCGCAAATTTGGTCAGATCGGGCCGGGTTGGCCCATTAGCAGGGGAAAACTAGAAAAAATTTAAGTAATGTATTGATTGGTCAGGTTGGGTTGGGTTGGGTTGGGTTGACCTGCTAACACTTTTTGTCTACATAAACAAAATAATAAAAAAAGATAATGATAAATAAAGTGATTGATACCATTAAAAAAGCTGTACTGTTAAGATAATAATCACTTTTGGGTAGGGGCGTAAACGAGCCAAGCCGCTTGTGAGACACTCGAGATTGGCTCGTTGAAAGCCAATCGAGCCAAGCTTCTTCTTTGTATTTTCTTATAATATAATAAATATATATTTATATAATTATTAGCATAATAGACAAAATTATGATAACAATAAGTAAATAATACATACTATGTTATATGTAAAACTAAAACTTATATATAAAAATAATTAGAAATATGTATTAATTATTTATTAAATAACAAATGATCCAAGCTCAAGATCGAGTCTCATAAGTTAAACGAGCGAAGCTTGGGCTTCAGCTCAGCTCGTTTGCATGCAGCCTACTGTCGGGGAATAAAGTTGCCTTAATACTTTCGACCCGTTAACACTTTTTGTCTCCTTTGGATTTTACCCAAAAAGAAGTAGCAATAATCTCTTTTGAGGAATAAAGTTTCCTTAATACTTTTGATGCTAATTGCTAAAAGTTATTGCTTTTAGCAATGAGTTAGTGAGTAATAATTACAAATATAGCCTTAGAGCCCGTTCTTAACAATAGCCTAATATGACCCGAACCCGTTTGACCCGTTACCCAATAATATGCATAAGAAAAGAAGAATATGAACATACTCCCACGGGTCATCACCAACTAGAAGAACATCATTTTCATGATCCACATACACGAGTTGCCAAACAGCCAGTTGTCGGTCCTCCAGTTGACCCTCTATACCGAACCTTCGGGCCAGATCTTGTTTAAGCTCCTCATAACCTGAATAAGCCGACATATCAATCGATCTTCCAACAGCTCCTCGCTTGTAAACCTAGACACACAATCTCAAAAGTCAAAAAAAAAGTCAACTCACGTAAATCACAATTGAAATCCAACCTTGGTATATGTTCGCTTTCGTTGAAGCTGCTGTGGAGGTGGTGCCCACACGCCACCGTTCAATAAATTGGTTTCGTTAAAGGTGGAGTCGATGGGGATGAAATCCATATCTGGAACTCCGAATGAGTTCGAAGTCAAACCTCTGGTTGACTCTTTAGTGGTCAACGGGTCAACAATCAGTGATGGCACTCCAAAGTTGTTGTCTAGTGGATCTGACTGTAAATGAATAGGGTTTTGTATTTGCAAATGATGATTGTTCTGAGGAATAATAACTGAAGTTGCTGATGATGGACTGTCCAAGAAGTCCGTATGGGCCCCGTTAATATTGTTCAAGTATGTAGTTGGGGTGAAAAATCCTTGACTTTGACTTTTTGGGATGCTGACTAATGAAGAGCCTTTGACCAAGTTGACATTTTGACTTTCTAGACCAGTATTTGTTGATGGTGAGGTGGAGCATGACGGGACATCATCAGTGATTCCAGATTGACCGTTTCCATTTGCAGTCCCGTTCAATAAACTGCTGCCATGTGTCAAAATCTGATTGTTTGGATGAATTTTTGGTTGAGAAAGATGGGAAAATCGAAGATTTTGTTGACTATTGTTTCTTGGTATTTGTTGAGAGAGCGGTGTGATGGGTATTTGAGGCTTCGTGTCCATCGTTTGATCGGTTGACATTGACCTCATAAAGCTTTGACTTTGACTTACATCTTGTGGCTGTTGTGTAGATTGCTGACCCAATGGTGATTGTTTCTGCTGATAAAGCATCTGCAACTGTTGACTAATTTGCTGATCTGGAAACTGAGGTTGCAGCACATTGTTCTGTTGACTTTGACTTTGACTTTGACTGACCACAACCGCCTGCTGCTGTTCTTGAAGGTTTCTATACATCTGATGATTCTGCTTGCTTGCGGTGCGCGCATATAATGTATTTACGCCCTGCTTGCGGTGCGCGCATATAATGTATATATGTGTGAACCCTCGGGTGGGCAAAAGTAAAATTGCACTAGTTTTGACGTTATTTTACTAATCTCGTGAAAATAACGTTAAAAGTGGCGGAAGGTTAATCAGGCATCATGTGTTGGCGTTGATAGCCGAAAGACAAGGGCACATGCACCAATCAGCCGGTGTCCCGATGATTGAGTGCTATGTGCCTTATGTCCAAGGCTTGATGCAAAACTACTATCGAGCCGGGGATCTCACCGGAAGCAGCCTCTCTATCCCTATGGGATAGAGGTAAGGCTGTCTACATCTTACCCTCCTCAGACCCTACCATAGCATTGCTATTGGTGGGATATACTGAGTACGATGATGATGATGATTCTGCAGTGACTGCTGTTGAAGTACATTTTGAGAATTAACTTGAGACTGAATTTGGTTTTGACCCAGTTGTTGACTATGACCGGTCAACTGTTGCTGAGCCGGAGCCTGAGGCTGAGGCTGAATAAGTGAGGCTAACGGGCTCATGGTGGCTGATAGTGTTAGCTTCTGTAACTGGTCAAGTGGCATTGTTGACCTTTGACCATTGAACTGCAAGTTATTTTGAGAAATCATTTGTGGTGGGCAATAGTTTTGCAAAACGGGCCCCGATAATGGACTCAAGTAATTGGACTGGGTCGGGTTAGTAAGCGTAGAACTTTGCTGCATGTTCATCCATTGGGCCAAGCTAAGACCGGAATCTTTATTAATATCTTCGCCTAACCAAGGCATGGTTCTCTTGAATAGATTATCAAGGTCAGATTCATCATCTGTAGAATATTAAAAGTCAAACTTAAAAAAAGTCAAATATTCTTTAAAACTAATCATGGGTTTTCATCTTTTTTGACTTTTATCATATCATTAATAATCAT
Source organism: Bidens hawaiensis (assembly GCF_021521415.1). Taxonomy (NCBI): domain Eukaryota; kingdom Viridiplantae; phylum Streptophyta; class Magnoliopsida; order Asterales; family Asteraceae; genus Bidens; species Bidens hawaiensis. The sequence goes on from NW_027504792.1 coordinate 7,003, forward strand.
TTGTTGACTTGAAAAGGACAAGACAACAAAGAATCTACGCCACAAGGTATTGTGGCTTTTTGTGTACTTTAATGATTGTGAATATTAAGTTTTTCTTAGACAAATATAGTCAACATACCCGGCATGCCAGGTTGTCTGGGACGCTTTGGTCTGTAAAAAGGAGGTGTCGGACAGATCAAAAAAGGAGCTGTAACGGGCTCAATCTCCCAAACGGAAACACGGGTACGTCTGTCCCGGCCAGTTGACTCGTCCCACCCAACCTACATGGATTAACAAAACGTTAGTTATGAATCGGTCGATTCAGGTTATGTTTTATCTTTAACGGGTCAAGTAGCAGTATGACAAAAGTAAACTAGCTTGAAAGAAAAGGGGTCTAAAAGTGTTCCAAAGTCATTTTATTCAAAAAGTTTGTCAACTAGATTCTTACTGAAATGATAATATTTTTATTTATTTGAAAAGTGTAAACCAAAAGTGTATACTTTTAGCACTAGGGTTGGCAATTTCTAGCACAGCACGAAAGTAATAAGTTTGCAGTTTGTCGTATGTAACGCATTAAATTAACGAGTTGCGTTCGAAAGTAATAAGTTTGCAGTTTGCAGTTTGTCGTATCTAGGGTTGGCAATTTCTAGCACAACACGAAAGTAACCCAGGTTTGGTTTGCTAAACAAATGGGGTGTGTTCGAGTTGACCTATTTAACCCGTTTAATTATACAGGCCATGCTCAGGTTAACTTGTTTAATAAAATAGGCTGACTTGTTCAACCTGTTTATATAAACAAAAACATTTATTACAACCCTCCAACCAATTTACAACCTGGCTGACTTGTTTAAAAATATGGGTTAAACGAGATTTGTTCAGGTTAAACAATCTTAAAAGTGTGAAAACTTACGATTGATATCTTTTGACACAAATAAATATACTAGTCGAGTTCGGGTCCAAAGATCTAACCCACCAATCCGAAACCCGTCAACTTTACACGATTGACACAAACCACTTATTTTACCATGAAAATTAATGACTCAATTCTTCTGTAAGTAGGTTACTATACCTGCAGGTTTCGCCATTGGGAGTTCTTCCATCTAACAGGATCAAGATCACTGATGCCTGTAATTGTACCCATATACCTGCATTTTATAACCTATAAGGTTCAAGGTTCTAAAAATTTATTAACTTTTTTTTACTTTTCATAATAAAATTAAAAGTTATTTAAAATATCAACCTTACACCTTTACCTTCTCGTTCCCGACTCTTTGGTCTCAAACATCATCCGAAACCGCATGCCAAGCGATATTTGGTTAGTGCACACGGCTTTATAATACTTGGCTAATGGGATAACAAATTCTGAAGGGCTAGCCCTGTTAAATAAATTAATTATTATTTCGGTTTATTTATGAAATTTAATTACTATCAATTACCTTGGATTATAAAACACAGTGAACGGGCTGTTGTTTGCCGCTGCATGAGCAGCAGCAGCCAAGACTCCAATATGCATACTGTTACTTGATAAAACCGAAGACGATAAATTGGTTGGCTGTGTGTTAGCTCTTCTTATACCCACCAGCAGCTGCTGATTTTCATCCCTATAAAAAGGTTTCATTTATCAACTTCATAATTATATAAGAACTACTATGTATTTAAGAGGTATTTACCTAACAAACAAGACCGAGTCCCCGGCTACAAGCCTTTTACCACTAACAAAGTGGCTCCAACCAGTTGTAAGCAAGTGACGCTTCGGTTGCCCTAAATTAATGTAATCATTTACTCGATGTTGGTGATGGTTTACTACTTTACTAAAGATTGTGATAGTTATAAACGCTTACCTCGATAAATGTGACGAAATGTCCATTGGGTATCATGTAAATCCCTTGCTACAAGTTCTTGTGATTGAAAAATCCTGTATTATAGAAAAGAATTTGTTTGAACATAAAGATTTCAATAATTAACTACAAATTGCAAATTTTACCCGTGTTTACCACTGGATAAAAAATGAAATAGGTCAATACGGGCCATGTATTTTCATTGGGTATAATATATTTTAAAATTCCTTTATTCAAGAAACTTAATTATCATTGTAAAATATAACATTTGTAACTATGTTTAACACGAGAATTATTTAAAAGTTTTCTAAGAGTTTCTGGGCAATGAAATGTTACAGGTCAATTCAAGGCAAGAAAAGAATGTAATTAAACATAAAGATTTCCAGAGTTAACTATATTTAGCAATTTTGACCTTTTACACATGTTGATCACTTGACTTGGCTCAAAAGGAAATAGGTCAAACGAGTCGTGTAACTTTTTTGGGCATAATATTTTAACTTGCTTTATTTAAGAAATTAAACAAAAATTTTAATTGTATAATTTTTATAACTATGTTTAACACAAGAAATAGTTTTTGAGCAATGAAGTGTTACGGGTGAACTTAACCCGACCCATTCCAATTTCACCCAAACTTGTTAGACAAATCCGTCTATTTTGCCATCTATTAAGTTAACCAATTAAACGTAAGGAAATTTGCTCACGAGAGGAGGGAAGATTTTTTCAGCAGCTCGGCGAGGTACAGAGAATCCTCCATGAGTACTCGTATCACTTGCAGTCAAAGCTTTGCAGAAAAACTGTGTTTGTGGTTTATTTACTTTCATAGAAAGGTCTGACCTCAATAGTGCCTCCTTGTCAAACTGTTTAAAATCATAATAAACGAATATATAATATTATACTTTATTTAATCGATGTTAAACATGTTCAATAGTCGCAAACGACTCATGGTTCATGTTCATACCGAAGGAACAGGCTGAAGCGTCATCTGAGCATATACATCATCTGTTTCGGGATCGGCCTAAGAAATGATAATGAAAATTTAATAAATGATGCAATAAAATTATTCGATTATGTGTTGAACGAATTTATTAAATGTTATAATAAGGACGTACGTGCAAAGTGTTGTTATGAAGGATGCATAACATCTTCGATTGGAGATTTGGATAATTTGGAATTTGAGCATCAACATCTTTCTTCATAGATGCTGCAACCTGAAAGTATATATTATAGCAAAAATATTGAAACCATTTTATAATATATAACGTATATGCATACTCGGGTAATCTACTGTAATAAAAAAAGTTAAAGATAGTGTTTTGATGTGTTTATACTGTTTAAAGTAGTAACAATAATAAGGATTTACATATAAAAATACAAAATAGGATATTATTGTGAGAAAGTGAGACATTTTGGTAACTGTAAGTTGTGAAATTAGTTGATTTAACTCCTATACAATCAGATATATGACTCACAAACTAAAACATTGTTATTTCATAATAATCAGATAATCACCTTCAGAATCATTTTAAAATCCTGATACAATAAATGTAATAATCATGATATGATGTAGATATGCTAGCCCCCTTATTTTAGCACCATAACAACTTTATTATAGATATTGTTGTAGATCATGGATTAAAGTTGTACACATAATTAACAATTATTCCTATGTTAAACAACTTTTAGAGCAAAAGTGAGTTAATTGCCCTAGTCATCAATGCAAATTAATGATTGTCTCCACTTCAGTCCACAATAACATGTCCTTTAGTCCTTACTTTCTCATTATTGAATACCTTTTAGCATAATATGAAACTATATATCTATAGCATCTTTATTATAATTAGGGTTGTTGGATATTAATAATTTAGAGCTTTTATCTATTGGCCGTGATTAATCGAAACTCAAGAAATGTTTACAGAAAGTCTCAACTTTGAACGTATTTTCCTCCAACAATCTCATACAAACCAAAAAGTAACCATGTTACCTTTTCGATGACGTGGAAAATACGTATGAGACTGGTGGAGGAAAATACGTTCATAGTTAAGCTAGGACTGTCTCTAAGCATTTTTTAAGTATGGATTAATCTCGGTCAATTGGTGAAACTTGAGATTATTAAAATCCTATATAACTCAATGTTTTGAAAACCAAACCGGATTCACATGAGGTATGAAGATTAGATGTTATAATCAAAAACTTTTGTTGAATAATTTACATAAAATTTAGTTTTTAGAATATAAAGGCAAGTGGATCCTACAAGAAAGCCATGTAATGATGATAAATTTTTTTAAATTAAAAACAAAACAATATTAATTAAAGCTTTAAAGAAAACAAATTCAGTCTTAAAAGGGAATTTGCATAGAGATTCTATTCTATTCCTACACTAAAAAGTCACCATGACAGGCGCAGTTTAGCAGGCAAAAAACAGGTGCACTTTAGAACTTTTGCCAAACCCGTGCGCAGAATCCAGATCGCATGAACAAACCAAATCAATGCAATTCTATTTCTGGCCCAGTGGACTCATCACTGCATTACACGGTTGTACCGTACAACCATATTAACAAACATTGTATCCACCGCCATATCAAAAAATAAAATTTAGTAACATATTGCATCACTAACTTGTACAGTACAAGTAACTGAAGCTATTCACTCACAAAAAAAAAAGTCATAACCAGGACGACTTACGTCTGTGCTTCTGCATCTGGTAATACATCAACCAAAATAACTGAACCAAAATAAAAATCAACCGTTTGGTTTTATGCTTTTGTAAAATCCAAACTTTTGGATCGGTCTCGGCTTTGCGTGTAACTAAAACCGAACTAGACTGAAGAAACACTAAGTGACCCCGGGCAGATTATAGGTAATCTGGGGGCTAAGTAATGTTTCCCACGAAGGTTAGGTCCAGCAGAGTAAGTTGTACTTCAGGGAACCTGCAAAACAGACACCGTAAGCTCGTCACTGAGAAGGGGGGGGTTCCTCCTTGTGACCACCCTCCGGCGTGAGAATCAGTCTATATTGCTCTTTGAATATAAAAGTATATGAATACTATTAGAGCAGTTATCAAGTAAGTTATACGAGATAGTAGATGATGAAATGATAATACCATTTGCTGTCTTTTATAGCCGAAGGTGGGTTTCCAAGGGGTTTAGCCGGCCCAACACGCTACCAACTGTAACCTATGCACGTGCCCTACCTGTGAGTGGTGGATAGGTAGCGGCTGACACAGAGCAGGCGTGCCGTGCACTCTTCGTCTTCTACCAACTGCAGGCTAGGCACGTGGTCTGGCAGGAGTTGGTGGGCAGGCGGCGGCTATTGGTCACAGTGCTGTGGCGTGCTGTCTGCCACGCTGCTGTCAGTGAGCTGTCGCATTCTTGGTCAGATCTTTTGTCTTTACCTCGTCAGGTATCACGCAAAAGATCCTCCATCATACGGACTGGCCCATTTTGGCGGGAGTTTTCCCCCTCCCGCCTTTGCTCATTCTTTCAGGTGACTGAATATTTGTAAGTGTTAAGCCTTATGCGTGTAGCTATGCTGTGCGGGTAGCCTTCCCTGATGGCTTGTATCCGCAACTGCGGGAACAGGCGGGTTACTTTACCATTGGGAGGCTTTTCCCTGCGTATGCAGCTTGCATACTGCGCGTAGGCTTCTCTGAGCATGGTGGGTCCTGCGGGAGTAGATGGTCTTTGCGCAGACATCCCTGTTCAAGGTGAGTCATGCGGGACCAACTGAGCCCTGCTGGGACCTACCTCTTCAAGTCCCCCCAGTCCAATGTTCTTCTCACGAATGTCTAATAAAGTGAGGTGAATTTTTGGACTTAAGCAAAGGGTTTTGAAAAGGGGTTTTTGTAAGGTTTTCCATGGGGGTTCTTCCCGCGGAAGTCCTTGTCACTTGCAGAAATTCCCGAGTTTCCTGCTTGGTCTTTGGGTATGATGCGGGTAGGTCTGTAACCTCCTCGCAAGTCAGGAGCATTGAGTCTTAGTTGTGCGGATTCTCCCTGTGGTTCTGGTAGTTTTTGAACATAGTGATCAATTATGTTTAAACCACCAATTCCATCTTGGAGCCTCAAACAACGTAGTACTCGATGTTCCCGCAATGCGGGGATATTATTTCCGTTTTCACAAGCATTGCCCAGAAGATCCTTCCTGGTTTCAATTCTCAGCGGGTGCTAGGTATGTGAAGGGTTTTGCCTTTAGACTGTACCTGCGTCCGTCTTACGGTTACTTTACTTCCAAGGTATTCCTGGCGTCCATTCCCTGCGGGTGCTAGGTATGTGAAGGGTTTTGCCTTTACACTGTACCCGCACCCGTCTTATGGTTACTTGGTTGCCAAATATTTTGGCTTCAATTCCCTGCGGGTGTTAGGTATGTGAAGGGTTTTGCCTTTACACTGTACCCACACCCGGCTTATGGTTACTTGTTTGCCAAGGTAAGGGGTATTTTCCCGCTTACTTTTTTGAACCTTAGTCTTCAAATTTTTAAATTTTGAAATTTGAAGAGTTGGATGGATAACAACCCAATACCTCAAACGTCGTGCGACGGTTTCTTCTGACTGTGTCAGGACGTGCCAGAAGTTATGGCGACATGACATTATGTGGTCATTCCAGTTGCTTTTTCAGGCGCGTGGGCACGGGATTTCGGGCGCGTAGCCGCGAAATCTCTGGCACACGTCCTTTTTGACAGCTGTTGCCAGTTTGCTTTTGCCACGCGTCATGGTTTCATTGCACCTTTGATTTCTCTCTCTTCCGTATTAAATTCATCGCATTAATTGCGATTGCTATATAAAGGGGGAGAAGGTTATTTGTAATTCACACTTTCCACTTTCATCTCTTCTTCTCCAGTAATTTCCGGCGAATTTCTCTTTTTCAGTAAAGCATTGCTCTGAAATCTCTTCTTTCTTCCACCATGTCTTCTCACGATGCTGATGATCAGAAGACTGCTGGCGAATGCCAGTGTTATCTTCCTGTCGAGCTGTACCAGTATATCGTCAGGAAGTTCATGCTCGAGTCTCTCGAGCCTGAGTTTCCTGAGCCCCATCATACTGTGTACGATGCCCCTAGTGGCAAGATCGGGGTTTATGCTGCATTCTTTGTCTACGGGAACCTTAGGTTTCCGTTGACAAAGTTTGTGTACCGTGTCCTAGAGAGGCACGGTGTGCACCTGACAGAGGTGCACCCCATGGCCATTGCCAAGGTCCGGCACTTTGAGTGGGTGTGCCGGATACTGGGCCTTGAGCCCCTTGTTGACCGCCTGATGACCTTCTATACTTGGAGGTGCATCCAAGGGTGGTACACTCTTACAACCCGTATCAAGGGTTTAAAGATTTGTACCACCGAGCGGAGTCTTCTCTCATGGAGAAGAGAGTTCTTCTTTATATCCGCTCGAGCCATCCCCATTGCCATGAAGTTCAAGAATGGCCAGCCGCTCCCGAACCTTCCCGCCATCAACTACGAGGAGGCGGAATGGTTCGCGAAGATATCCCGGGTCCAGTCCCCGGTTTTCCGTTTTCCGGAGTCGGCGATGGTGATGCTGGGGATGAGCCGGGTGTGGAAGGCGGCGAATGCGGATAAGGTTCCGATCGTCCTTGAATATGGTTCGAACTCTACCCCTTATGGTATGTCTTGTTTCTTTTTTGCTGACTACGATTTTTTCTAACTTTCTTGTTGATTTCAGAGGGTAACGATCTTCAGTCGCTCCTGAATCCGCGGGAGGAAGATGGTCCTGCGCGGATGGGTACTCGTGCTCTGGACGAGAACGAGTTGCCCATCTTAGAGCAGACTGCGGGTCGGTTCGTGGAGGTTTACCCGCCAGGCCAAGAGATCCTGAGCCACCGACGGCCAGGTAAGCCTATCTTCTACCCTGAACCTCTCAATGCTGTGCCTGCTGCTGGAGTTCATGACATTTCTTCTTCTGAGGAATCCGCAGAAGGTCCTCCACTGGTGCGGAAGAAAAAGGCTGCCGTCGGGAAAGGCAAGGAGAAGGTGGCCTCTACGGCCGACCCGGTAGTCCTATCTGACTCGGAGTCAGATAATGCAGAGGTGGCGGGGAAGCCCGGTGGTGAGGAGACCACCGCTCCGGAGGCTGCAGGTGTTACCTCCGGGGAGGCAGCGACGACGACGGTTACCGGTGTCAAGAGGCCGGCTCCATCGGGTTCGCCCCCGCTCGTCCGTGCGTTCAAGCTCAAGAAACCCCGTAAGTACCCCCATAATTCTTGTCTAGATTTGTTGTTTCAAATAAATTTTTCTAACACTTTTGCTTGTGCAGGTGTGGATGTTGACGCATTCCAGGGTGGAGTTGGAGTAAGTATTCCCCCGCCAATGACGGTAGGCTCGGTCAGCCTTCCCGAGGCGTCGACCCAGGCGTCTACGCTTGCTTCCGCTGGTTCCAGCCTTCCTGAGGCTGTTCCTGCTGAGAAGGTGTCTCCGCCGGCCGTGAGTGCAATTTTCACAGCATCTTTCACGGAGCCGGCGGTTACTGTTGCTGAGGAGACGGCGCCAACAATGGCTACCACGGCGGCTGCCACTATACCTGCGCCACCGGCACCGACGGCCGGACCATCAGGTACGCGCCGGGCTTCCCGCCGATCTACGCCGCCTTCCCGTCTGCCTGACCTGTTGGATGGATTTCCTTTAGGTTCAGGTGATGGGTTTGGCGGCTATCGGCCTGTTATTGACCCTACAGGTACGTAGGGTTCTTTTTTCTTTGTATATTTTTGTCATCTTTTCCTAACTGCCTTTGTTTCTTTTGCAGTGTCGGATTCCAATGAAGTGTATGTTCCAAGATGGAACATACGCCGAGGAACAACCCTTCGCACCCCTGTGGAGTGCGTGGATTGGGCTCGCCACGCTGCTCCTCATGGTGCGTTGGGGGAAGCCATGGCTAGCTACCAATAGGGTAGGCTAACCAATGAGCTTCGGGTTCTCCAGGCCCGAACGCAGCCCCGCGTCGAGCTGCTTTGTCGTGAAAACGACAAGTTAAAAGCAGCTCGCGCCAAAGATGTATCTGAAGCGCGGGCTCTTCGGGAGGAGAACCGGCAGTTGGCCGCTGCCGCAGCCGAGAAGGAGAAGGCATTCAAGGCCCTCGAGGTTGAAGTCCAGGCGCGACTCGAGGCCCGCTCCAAGGCTGCCCAAGCTGTGAATGAACAGCTTCGGCTGGCCAAGGAGACTGCGCGAAACTCAACTGAGAGGGCTGCCAAGGCTGAAGCTGTTGCTGAGCCACTTCGCGAAGAGAATGAGCAGCTTAAATGCAAATTAAAGGCTCTTCAGCATGCTCATGACGCCTTGGCAATGGAAGATGCCAAGAAGCTGCAGGAGATCCTTGACCAGAGGGGGATGCTTGACCGTACTGAAAGGAAACTCAAAAGCGTCGAAGAAGCTGCCGCCAAGGAAGTTCAACTTGCCAACCTTGATAAAAGCGGAGCCGAACGTGCTTACAAAGAAAGTCAAGCTACCCTCCAATGGCTGCTTCGAGAAGCGTTGCCTGAGGTATCTTTATCTTTTTCTTTACGCTTTCCGCTCGTAATTAGAAAATGTTCTAACTTGTAATTTTCTTTTGTAGGTTGTGCGTCGGGTCCTTTCAGAGACCTCTTACGACGATGCAATGAGCGCAGCCCTCAACGCTTCTCATGAGGATGGGCAGAAGACTGGCTTCCTGCTTGGTCTAGGGTTTGCTGAGAGAGGCTTTCCGCCCTCCAACTTCCCTTTATTCAATGTTAATACTGAAGCTGCTTATGACCAAGCTGTGAATCAGTACGCTGCCTTCCCGCATCCAGTGGTGGAGAAGGTGAATGAAGCTGCTGCTGCTGATGATGGGCTAAGCATCCTTAAGGCTTTCCTTGGGCAGCCGCGCTCTGACGGTGCTGGTCCAAGCGGAGGTGGCCCTGAAGCCTGATCCTGAAGATCCCTTCCCACTGCTAGGATAGACTTAGCCTTGTATAGATTTCTTTTAGGCGGGTAGTTACCCAGCCATTCTTGTAATTGATTGTGAAATATTAATCTCTTTGCGTATAAGATTGTTATTTCCTTCCTTGGGTTCTTTGCTTTATAAACTTATGACTTGCATACTTAGTTTAAATTAGCAATTTCCCAAGTGTTTAGAATAAGAACCTTTGGACGTGGTTGATGATGGGTTAAAGTTTCGCCTCCTCCTTCGTGATTGTGCGGGTAAAACCGTCACTTGCACTTGGTAGGATGGCTAATCTTTACCCTCTATCTGACCTGCGTGTAGGTTTTCCTTTTCGAAATTTCTAAGGCATTAAGTTAAACCTTTGAACGTGGTTGATAATGGACTGAAGTTTTCGCTCCCTCTTTCGTGATTGTGCGGGTGTAACCGTCACTTGCACTTAGTAGGATGGCTTTAACTTTAGACCTATATCTGACCTGCGTGTAGGTTTTTCTTATCCTTTTTAAGTGTTCATAAGTTAACCTTTTAACGTGGTAGACGGTAAGTTAAGTTTGGCTTCCTTGTTCGTGATTGTGCGGGTAAGACCGTCACTTGCACTTACAAGGATGGCTAAACTTTACCTACATCTGACCTGCGTGTAGGTTTTCCTTAGAACTTTTTAACATTTTGGCGTTGTGTTTATGCGGGTATTGCCGCCTTCCACACGCAACTACTTCTTCCCGTAAGGGAAGTTCATAGGTTACAAGCTATTAATACATCATGAAAGGAGAATCATTTCCATTAGAAGTGGCTCTAGGCCTTTTCTTTACAAGTTGGAATTGATCTACATATAACATTTGCGTAATTGAGCTCCATTCCATGTTCTAGGGATGGGAGTGCCATCGAGCCTTTCGAGCCGGTACGCGCCCTTTCCCAGAACTTCTTTGATAATGTATGGCCCTTCCCAAATCGGGGCCAACTTTCCTGGGCGTTGTTGGTTCGAAGCCTCGTTGTTACGCAGTATGTAGTCTCCTTCCTTGAAGTTGCAGAGTTTTACCCGCGTGTTGTAGTATTTTTGCATTTGTCGTTTGTAGTTTTCTTCACGCACGGCGGCTAAGTCTCTGCGCTCTTCGGTTAGCATAAGGTCTAACCGTCTTTCCGCATCATTGTCTTCTGGTTGGATTAAGACCCTTGGTGAGGGTAAACCGATTTCGACTGGGATCATGGCTTCAGTGCCATAAGTGAGACTGAACGGGGTTTCTCCCGTACTGGTCTTCTTCAGCGTTCTGTTTGCCCAAAGGACGTGTGGAAGCTCGTCCACCCAACCGGATCTATGTTCCAAGAGTCTTCTCTTTATGCCTTCGACGATGCTCTTATTTGCTCTTTCCACCTCACCGTTACCTTGCGGGTGTGCCACTGAGGTAAAGGTGTGGGTGATTTGAAGTTCTTTCAGCCACTGCTGTAGCTTCTTGTCAGCAAAGTTGGTGCCATTGTCGCTTACCAAATTCTGTGGAAGTCCAAAACGACAAATAATAAATTCCCAAATAAATTTTTTGATATGCTTTGCGGTTGTTTGGGCTAAAGGTTTCGCTTCTATCCATTTGGTGAAGTAGTCAATGGCTACCACTAGGAACTGAACATTCCCAGCTGCTGTTGGAAATGGGCCTGTCACGTCAATGGCCCACTTCTGAAATGGCCACGAGGAAGTGACAGGAACAAGTTCATTTTTCGGGCGATGCGTGTTGGGTGCGTAAAGCTGGCAAGATCTGCATTTTCTGATGTATGCCAACGCGTCCATATGCATCCCCGGCCAGAAGTATCCCGCGTTGTTTAGCTTGGCTACCACAGCGCGGGGGCCTGCGTGTACTCCACAGATGCCTTCGTGAACTTCCCTTAGGAGGTAGTCAGCATCTTGGTTGTCCACGCATCTTAACAATGGGCCAAGAAAGTTACGTCTGTAAAGGGTGTCATTGACCAGCTGATAATTCAGTGCTTTACAGCGTAGTTTTCTTGCCTGTGACTTCGACTCTGGTAACGTTCCTGCTTCAAGGTATTTTATTATTGGGGTCATCCATGTTTCTGTACCGGTTTGGATGACACAAATTTCCTTGTGCGGGACTGATGGTGTTTCGAGGAGTTCCACGCGGATGTCCTTTCCCAAGTGGGTGAAGGCCAGTGATGCAAGCTTGCTTAACGCATCCGCAGATTTGTTTTCGCTGCGCTTGACGTGTATCACTTTACAATCATTAAAATCGCGCATGATGGCTTTGGCCTGGGCAAGGTACAGGGCCATTGTGTCGTTCACAGCCGTGTACGTCCCGTTTATTTGGTTTGCCACTAGCATGGAATCTACATGGGCTTCCAAATTTTTTACACCCATTTTACGCGCAATCCTCAATCCGGCCAGGAATGCTTCATATTCAGCCTCGTTATTTGTACTTGGAAAATCCAGCCGAATAGCATAAGTATATTCCTGGCCTGCTGGATTTGTTAATTTTAACCCTGCGCCTGAACCCTCGTTACTAGCTGCTCCATCAGTGTAGAGTCGCCAGACCTCATTGATTTCGTGTGCTGGGGAGGGTTGAACCTCCTCCTGGCACTCTTTCTCCCGTGAAGCGGGGACTTCTGCAATAAAATCAGCCAGGACCTGGCCTTTAATGGCTGGTCTCGGCTTGTATTGAATCGCATATTCTCCCAATTCAATTGCCCACTTGGCTAGACGTCCCGATAACTCGGGTTTGCCTAGAACATTTGAGAGTTTGAAGTTGGTGAGAATAGTGATTGGGTGACCCTGGAAATATCGTCTCAACCTGCGTGAAGCGTGAATAAGTGCCAAGACCAGTTTTTCCAGGGTAGAGTACCGGGTTTCCGCGTCTGCCAGCACGCGGCTAACATAATAGATTGGCATCTGGATGCCTTTTCGTTCTACAAGCAGGACTGCCCCGGTTGCTCTATCTGTTGCGGAGAGGTATAGGATTAACTCCTCCCCCGCTTGTGGTGCTGTGAGTGTTGGGAGTTCGATCAGGCGTGATCGAATCTCCTGAAAAGCTGCTTCCGCTTCTGGTGTCCAGCGGAAGTGCGTTTTCTTTAAACAATTTCTTAGCGTTGACACAAATGGGAACGACCTATCCGCATGGTTTGCCAAAAAGCGGTTAAGCGCGACTAGTCGTCCATTCAGTGTTTGAGCCTGTTTTATGGTGGTAGGTGATTCCATTTTGACAATGGCTTCGACCTTTTCAGGGTTCGCTCTGAAGCCATCTTTAGTAATAATGACTCCCAAGAACTTCCCTTCTTCCACCCCAAATGAACACTTGCTCGGGTTGAGCTTCATGTTTATCTTTCTAAGTGTGTTGAAAGTTTCCTCAATGTCTTTCAACATCGCCTCTGGCTCGGGGCTTTTGATGACCAAATCATCCATATAGACTTCCAAGTTTCTCCCAATTTGGGCGTGAAACTCTTTGTCCATTAGTCGTTGGTACGTGGATCCCGCGTTCTTAAGTCCGAATGGCATCATTTTATAACAAAATGTGCCATCGGGCGTCCGAAAGGCGGTTTTGTCCTGGTCATCTACAGCCATGTGGATTTGATGGTACCCCTTATACGCATCCAAGAAGCATTTAAGGCGAAATGGTGCCACCGAATCCACCTTG
>NW_027504793.1:0-17751 GCF_021521415.1 Bidens hawaiensis
ATTATTTTAAATTGTAAAGTACGATAATATTGGAAAATATAATAATGTTTTAAATTGCATTGACATTGGTGATTTAATTGGCTGTGATATTAAATTTCAAATGAATCAAAATGCTTAAAATATATTAAATGGACTTTGACCAACAACAATATATGATTGATTATATAAAATCAAATAAATTATATAAATTATGAAAAATACATAAACACGTGAAGAATAATAACAAATATATACATCAATATTAAACAAAAAAAATAAGAAATCTTATCAACAAATCCTCACTACATGAAATTAGTTATATCAAGTTGGGGACATAACCTAAAATGAGAAAATTAAATATTAATATTAATATCACATAATAAACAAGTTACAAATTACAGGAGATTTTAATTATGTAAACAAATGTAAAATTGATGTTCTAATTGATAACCGAAATTTTTGAATCGTGTTACCGGAAAAAACGACATAGGGAAAATCTCTGCTGTATCTTCGATTTTGATATATAAATAAGTGATGAATAATAATTTACATTGTAGAAGTTTGAAAGGAATAAAATTGTTATGTGAAATTGGGAAATTGAGATATATTTTTTATTATGATATTTTACTAAAAATATAATTTTAATAATTATTTATTTTGAGTTATTAAATTTTAACTTTAAATCCCGTATATTATTATGTTTAGGTTTTTTAAAAGTTGCTGAAAATTCAAAAATATGTTAAAATTGTATTTAAAACTCTTAAAGTGTGGAAATTTTGTTAAAAATAAAGGATGTTTCCAAATAATATAAAGATGACATGAATTTGAATTCAAATTGAACAATATCATATCCATTGGTTTTAAAGTTTAACAACTTTTCAAATAATAGTTTAGTGCATGTTATATTTTGCTTTATTTTTTTAATCATTTTTATTAACAATATATATATGCTACTAACATCATTTACAATATATAGTTTAATGAATAATTACAAATCATTACAAATCGTCGTTGAACATCATCATCTTCACCATCAACTTTAACTTCAACATGAACATCCTTAACACCAAAATCTGGGTAAGTACTTGTATGCCTTAACTAACCAATCTCGATATAATAAATAAGTAAGGATGATATTGAAATGATCATAACATGATTATTAAACTATAAGGTTCATTTTATTGATCAATAATAAGTTAATAACAAAGATGACAAAACTTAAAAGTAAACATATGAAAAGAGTAGGGAATCAATTGGATTAGGGTTTATAGTGACTGATTGCGTTTATAATGGACAACAAAGATTTCATTTACACTTTCAAATGGTAAGGGTTTTCATAACCTACGATTTCAATTAAACTTAAAAGAATATCTTAGATAGATAGAAGACTGGACTTATGACTGAGGAAGAACTAGAATGGAAATTAGGGTTTTGGATGGTGGTAGAGAATGAGAATGATTATGACTGATAAAGGATATCAAATAATATAGTACTTAAAATTCTGGGTTAACATGGCACCCAAAACCCGCGAGAATTAACACTTAAATGGGTAGTCGGGTATTTAAGTAATAGTTAATGATTAATAAGGAAATGATCTACATGGCATCTAGGTAGCATCCTATGTAGACAACCTAAGTGTATGTCATGTGGACACATTGTATTGCTTTAATATATTAATAAGATGATTGTAAGTGGTTGTGAGTGGAGAAGAGATAAATTTTAAAGAGCTGGGTGAGTTTTGAGTAAATTTGGAGAAAAAACATTGTTCATACTCTATTTATTTTTTAATATGTTTGAAAATATTTGTGAGTGGAGGAGAGAGAAAATATAATAATAAAGAGAAAAAATATTATTTAATTGTATGTGAGTGAGAAAATATAATGTTTTTTAATATAATTATAGAGATAGTATATAGAGAAGCTGTTGAGAATGCTACACATTTGCTTTAATAATCCAGATTTGTTTTGACATCAATATATATTTTGTAGTAACACATTTGTTTGTATATAAATGTGCCCAAACCACACTACCATAACGCATAACCAAGGCCGGCTTCAAGAAAGCGAAAAAATTTTGGGTCTTAAGTAAATGAACATTTTATTGGGTTTAAAGAATTTAATTTTAAATTAGCTTACTTGGTTATAATTTGAGTTGTGTAAAAAACTTTTGTATAAAAATAAACTTAAAAATGTCTCAAATAAAACTAGAACCCAAAACCTCTTGGTTAAATGCCATACATCTTTGCCACTAGATCACCACGCTAGTGGTTATGTAATTGTGTTGAAATATTGATTATACATATAATATAAAAAAAAGATTTCGGGCCTAGCTTGTATTTGGGTGAAATTGGTTGTGTTTTTAATGACTAGTATACTTGCAACCTAGCATAATAAATTCAATTCTTCATAAAATCCAAATTTAAGACCATTAGTAGTTAAAAAGCCGCGATCAATCCATTATGTGGCATGTGGCGTCAAGTCAGAGTTATGACTTTATACAAAAACAGGGTGTAGTCATAATGCCTCACCCCCAGACATTATATGCTACGTGGCGCCCAGTCACTATTAATTTTATTTGTGTTTTTTAAATAATAATTCATTTAAATAATTAAACATAAAATTAAAAAACAACATTAAAATTAAAAAAAATACATTAAACTTACAAATAAAAACTAAATTAAAATAAAAAAGTACATTAAAATAAAAAAATACATAAATAATACTAATAAAACTACATGTGGTATTTTTCTAAAATTTTCGCTTGCCGAGCTGCTTTTAGAGATTGGACTCTCGGGTCGTCTTCGGTTAGCTCGCTTGATAAAATCTCGATGTCTTTGTCCATTTCATTCCTTTTAAGTACTTCGACGACGTCCAAATTTACTTTAAGTCGTTGGGTTCAAAGTTCGTGTAAATCTTTGAGTCGAGTGTTCATTTCTTTGAATTGACATTCCATTTCGGCATTCGAAGACGACAAAGCGACCCCTTCCCCTGCCCTTGCTTCTTCTACCCCCCCGGCCGAGGCATCTCGGTAATATCTGCATAAGGATTCGCGGCTTCATTATCGCTTAGGTTGAAGTTTTGAGCGTCAGAACGGGGCGTGTATGGATCAACCGAAGACGATGTTTTAGACTTTTTTTTACGCGGACCACCTTCGGCGTTGGCATCCAAAACCTGGCCCTATTTTGGGTGAAACCTCAAGTAATCTTTCCGAATGCCAAAGTAATTGAAGGCCCCCGAGACCTTATGTTGATACTCTGTCAACGCGTTTTCCATGACTTCCGCGTCCGAGACACCACTACTCCTCGTTCGATTCATCCGAGAGAAAACCGTATGGAAACCCATGCATTTGATGTTTATGTCGCCCAATTTCGACAGTAAGGAATCTTTTTCTCGACGCGAGTCCCCGCCAAGTTCGTGAAATAACTCTTTAATTTTGTGCCAAAATATCCCCGTTTTTTGATAGTTCGCTAAAAAAAACATTACAAGTCCAATGTTTGTTCTAAGAAATTTTTAAAAATATATATGTATTTTAAAAACATACCGCACTTGGCATCTTCTGATATCGCGCACCAAGCACGAGCACATAGTACGCACTCATCGATACTCCACGGTAACACCGTCTTTTTAGCCCGAGGTTCGCCGACGGGCTTCTTTGCCTATTTTCTCGGACGTTCGTGTTGGCTCGAACTGCCTACGGTCTCGGGGACGGGTTGTGTCTCTGGCACGAACTCGTCGTCGGGTTGGGAACCGGAGCCGGCAAAAATGTTTGTGTTTGGGTTTTGGAAACCGGGCAACGCATTTGGCATAGACTTTCCTAGAAATGCAATGTATGCGGCCATTTGCGCGTCGAACGGATGCAGGGGTTGAGGGACGGGAACGGTGGGCACCGGGGCGGTAGATGAGTTCGGTTGTGGATTTTGGTTGCTTGCGTTGCCTTGACGGGCAAATTGACCGAAACCGAGAACATTTTAGTTGTTATTCGGAAACATTTTGGTAGTATTGTAGTAGAAATAATTGTGTTATATTTGGTAGAGAAGTAGAAGAGTAGTGTTAAAAAAATGAGGTTTAGGTTGGTTTTTATAGTGTAGATTTTAGTTAAAAAGTTTTTTTTTAATCCAAACTTCCCAACGGTAATATAGCTTCCAACGGTAACTTTTTTCGATTTTTGAGCTAATTTCAACGTTATATATAAAACGCGGAAAAAAATTCACAAACGTCGGGGGAGGGGGGGGGGAGCGGTGTACCGCCGGCGTTATACCCTATAACCCAACCAAAACTCACCGAGTACGGATGGTCTAAGTATTGTTATTAATCTTTTATTGATTGAGTATTAACTATAAATTTTCCGAACATCAACTTTCATTGAGCAAGCTAAACTAGCGAGGAGCTAGGCAAACAAAACAACAAAAAGAAACTACTAAAACGAAAATTATACAACTCTTTCTAAGAAATTTTTTTTAAAAGATGGTCTATTTTTAATTAAAAAAACGTCAAAAACTTAATATCTTCGATCACCTCCGAAACCAAGCTCTTATTTTTAAAGACTGTTTCGTTTCTCTTTCTCCATTTCCAAAGGCTTAAACATCATGTTAATTGTTATAGTAACACCTTGTAGCACATTTTTTCCTTTGTTGCAAAATGGAATTATTATATGAAGAGTATTAATTGAATGCGTTTTTATAAAGAAAATTTTAGTACTATATAGTTTTATAAATAGGTTGCAAAACGACATATGACTTTTAATACCATCTATTTTTCACCGAACAATAATGTTTTCTTAGTATTTTTTTTTTCTATCAGTCAAACAAGTCTGAGTTTGGATCCGGTCAACACGTTATTACAAAAACCTTTTTTCCATGGTTGCATCTTTAACTTAAAATAGGTAATTGTACTTGCATATTTATTACATAGCAATTGTATGAACGTATTTGTCCTGTTTGCTTTTAAGTTGCTTTTAAGTATTTGCATGCAATTATGAAGTTTTATTTTAAGTTCATATATGACCTCAACTTAATTGGTTGAGTGCATGATTTTCGGAATCAATTAGTAAATTATAATTGTTTATGAATAGTCTTACTTGAGATAAAAAGAAGAATAGTTAACTTCCTGTGATTACGGACTAAACCAACTAAGCATGTCTCACGATAAAGCTCCATCGGCCAAAGGGTCTTTGGTTGAGTGATATCAAGATGTGACTAACACTCTATTTTTATAAAAAGTGATGATTTAAATCTCAAGGACGAAAAACTGTTAAAAGAAAGTTATGTAAGACTTACAGTATCTTCTATAGATCTACTCAAAACACATGAAATCTTGGTTTTTTCTACTAATTTTTTCTACATCAAAAACCAAGATAAATTAAACCAAAAAGTTGAAAAACCGGTATAATTAAAAATATTAAGTTGGACACGTCATCGTAATAAAATGATGCAACGAAGCCTATTATAAGAATAAAACAGGATGCTGGATGATTTGATATATGAGATAAAGATACTATTATAATGAACTGAACACACCATTAGGCTATGTGCAGTGGAGGGGCTACAATTGGGGACGAATTGTGACACGTGGCGCCCAATCAGCATGAAGTGAAAATTTGTTTTTGGGGTGTAATGGTGTAGGGGCTACAAGTTGGGCCCACATTGTATTTTTTATTATTTTTTTTTTATAACTAAACTAATTAAATAATAACCAATTTATTTAAATAATTAAATAAAAATGTATTAAAATTAAAAAATAAATACAAAAAAATACATAAACTAACAAAAATACACGAATAATAAAAATAAATTATAATAAAAAAAACACACCGAAATAAAAATATACATAAAAAACTAATCTATTCGTCTTCATTTTCGTCTTCGTCCCCGTCGTCGTCATTGTCCTCCTCCTCGTCTTGGTCTTCGTCCTCGTACCCGTCTTCGTCCTCCTCAACGGGACGATTATCCCACACGTGTTGAACCAAATCCGCTTTCAGTTGGTTATGTATATCACTTGATGTGAGCTGGTGAATGTTATACGTTCGTTGGTCTTGGGTTGGTTCATGGAACTGTTCTGGAACGCTTCCTGGTATATAGTGTTGACATATTGCTTTTCCCTCGTCTTCTAAAATCACATTATGCAATATGATACACGTATACATGGCATCGCTCATTTTTGCCAACGTCCATACACGACAAGGGTTTTTCACATAGTACCAACGTTTTTTTAGAACCCCGAAACACCTCTCGATATCCTTTCTCGCGGACTCTTGCTTCTTCTTAAAATAATCTCTTTTTTCTTTGATGGAGTCTTGAAACGTCTTGACGATGATCGAGTACTCTGGATATATCCCATCTCCCAAATAGTATCCGTG
Organism: Bidens hawaiensis; assembly: GCF_021521415.1. Lineage (NCBI taxonomy): Eukaryota > Viridiplantae > Streptophyta > Magnoliopsida > Asterales > Asteraceae > Bidens > Bidens hawaiensis. The sequence goes on from NW_027504793.1 coordinate 6,334, forward strand.
ACGATAGAAGGTATCGTTGGCATAAAACGGTAAGACCGGTATGCTACGGCTAATGTAATACTCTAACACGGGTGACGCGTTGAGAACGTTTATGTCGTTGTTGGACCCGACTGAGCCGAAGTAGGCTGACCAAATCCAGAGGTCGTGTGAACAAATGGCTTGAAGACTAACCGTTGGCACTCCATGGTCACCACGAGTGTATTGACCTCGCCATGCGATTGGACAGTTGGCCCACTCCCAATGCATGCAATCTATACTCCCGATCATGCCTGGAAAAGAATGTTTGCTTTCGTGTACATCATATATGCGAGTCAGGTCGTTTGAAGTAAGAATCCTCAGATAACGACGAGAGTATAATTGTATTATCCCTATACAAATAAATTATTAAACAATATTTATATTAAAAACAATAGTTAATACAAACAATTTAAATATTACCGATGCAAAAATTCTCCAACGCATCTCTCGTTGTTTTCTCAGCCATCTTTAAATACTCGTCATTGATATCGGCCGTGTTGCCGTATGCGAGGATGCGTATAGCCGAAGTACACTTTTGGATGGCAGAGAATCCTAAATATCCTCTTGCATCGGGTTTCTGTTGAAAATACTCATACTCCCGCTCCATATCTCCAACGATGCGCAAAAATAAACGCTTGGACATCCGAAAACGACGTCGAAACATAGCGTCGTTAAATGTAGGTGTGTCGTCGAAGTAGTCCTTCATCAAACGAGCGTTCGCTTGCGTACGATCCCGAAGGATATATGACCGTCTACGTGGTGCCGTAGATAGAGCAGAGCCGGACACCATGTTATTGACGACGACCCGAACCGCGTTCGTGACCTCTAAATGCTCTTCCGCCACTTGTCGGTGAATCTGATGAATTCTTCGACTCTCGTTTATTAATTGATCCAAAATCTCGGCAGAGTTCGTGGAATCCGGGGAACTCATTGAGTTTGAAGAAGTATGAAAATAATAAAAATGATTGGTATTTTTATGTTTGTGTTTGTGTATGATAGGGTGAAAATGGTTAGATAAAGTTTGATATATATATTAAGTTATTAAATTAATTTTTTTTATATATAGCCGTTACCCAACGGCATTATTATTATTATATTATTTTTTTTCCATCTTCGCAGGCGACAATAATTCCCCGCCCCCGCCAAATGTCGCCCAAATTTCGCCCAGGGGGAGGTGTGCTCCACCAAAATCGCCCAATGTCGCGCCCATTACACATAGCCTTATAGAATACAACAAAATTGTTTTCAACTAAATAGATTTAAATAAAATAAACAAAATAAGTAACTGTTTTTTCCTCTTTTAATTTACTCAATTTTGTTATATTTAATGTTCTATAAATTAAAAGTTGTCTGAAAGAAAAGCGAATGACATGATCTACCATGTATCTTGTGACCTCGTGTCACTGCCCATCTACCATTTGATGTGTTAAAGATTGAAAGGAATGGCAAGGACTTTGACCTTCTATCCATGAGAATAACATGAACTCCACACCCACAAAAGACTTTTTAATATTAATAGTCATCTTATATTTTCGAACTTGATTTAAACTATTGTTATGTACATTAAAATGTCGAACTTTTTCCCCATAAACTCTCTGCAAATGTACTTATTCATTGCTATGATTCAAAAAATTGGGTTATGCGGTTGGGCGAAATATTTATTTCATATCCGTTGGGATACCTTTTACTCGTTATTAGGGTCGTCTCCGAGAATTGTTAAAATATTTTGGGTCAAAGACGAAAAATATTTTAAGCATAAAGTAAAATGAGTATTTTGTGAGATTTAAACAATTTAATTTTAAAAGAACTTACTTGGTTATGATTTAGGTAGTGTAAAAACTTTCGTATAAAAATATGCTTAAACATGTTTCGAATGAGATACTAAAACCCACAATATTTTGGATCAGATGCATACATCTTTGTCACCATACCAAACTAGTTGTTATGTACTCAATCTAAGCATTAATATACATATTGTCTTTCATAATACATATAACTTAAAGAAAATAAAAATCCGGGCATAACGGGTTGTCGGGTCGGGGCTGTCGACCACCCAACCCCCCTTTAGGGCCGGCCCTGCTCATTACCGGTCGGATATTAGGTAACCTGGTAGTTTACATATTACTATTGGAATTACTACGTATACTTTTAAAATTTTTATATAATTTTATTACACAAGAAAAATACAAATATAAAAACATAAAAGGTAAATTACTTAGTAGACTATTCTCTTACTAGTTTGAGGCCCGTGTATTACACGGGTAATTGATGAAAATTTTAAACTTTAACCATTAAGTTAAATACATTCAACAAATTGATCATATATTTTTTAATACAATTACTATTAACATTAAAATTACAGAAATTTTTGTCCGTGTGACAAAAATGGTTCTTCAAATACATACCAACTTTAGATAAATGATAATATATCCATGAAATTATTAAAAAAATTATTCATACACATAAAATATCATAGCTTTTAATCAGTTAATATGATGTCATTTGAGAACATATGTTCATGTTTATCCAAAAAAAAACATGATTATCCCAAAAATCATATTACCTACACTTTAATGTTATAATCATCCTTAGAATCTTTAGAATTTGAAATTGATTGATCATAATAAATTTGTTGTCAATAATATTCTATGTATGACAAATTTTTAATTGATTTTATATTTTACAATTAAAAATTATATAATCAAGCAACATAAAAACCAAAAATTAAAATATAACAAAATGATTTGTTTCATTTCATATGAATGTAATTGCCAGGAAAATGACAAATACATACTAACCTTATAACCGTGTTCAAATAATAGTGATTATTCCGAGTTAGAAGAATTTTAGAAGATTTAAAGTTGCATAAAACGAAGGTAGTGATTCTTATATATAATAGTTGGAAGTAGGACTGTCACTTTTACCCGTGACCTGAAACCTAACCCAAGAAAACCTGTACCCAAACCCAAACTAACCCGATCCGAGAAAATCGAACCCAAGAAAATACTAACCCGAACCTGAACCGAAGTAATTCGGTTTGGTTCTTGGTTCAGAATTCTAGGTTTCGGGTCAACAAAAATAAACTTTTAGTTTTTAAATTAGTTGTATTTGTATAAAAATAAAAAATAAGATGTAACTTATCTTATGAGGCATATTAAATTAGATATATTTGAATATATAGAAAAAGTATAAATCAAGTCATAAAACATATGTTTCTGAAACATTTTGGTCTGAGTTATAGAAGAAAATATTGAAAACTAAATGTTGATCTTCTTATTGCTAAAACCCTTTATATTGCACAAAAAAGTCATATAAATAGATGACAGATAGTTCATAGAGTAAATCATTATACATATAGATTATAATTATACTATTCAACTTCAGTAATTTAATGCTAACCACCAAGATATATATATACAAATGCATATGAGAAAATTTTAAATTCAAATTTGAAACCATTCTTATATAAAAAATTATGTACTTCTGTTTGAATCCATGGTTAAAAACAATTTGTAGTTCACCATAGAAATCAAAATTTTTCGACAATAAGGCACCTTTATATTTTTTTTTAATTTGCAATTACTTGTGACTTTCAAATTTTATTTTAAGAGGTCTGCAACTTTAATTTTGATATTTTTCTTATTTCATCAGTAATGTAATTAATGAATGAATTAGTTAATATTTACATTTAATAAACATAAATTTGAATTCATATATTTAAATAACATAAAAGATAAGGTCCATATATGGAAATTTGTTGAAAAAAGATGAGGAGGTCTATGAGTTTGACAAGTGGCAAAAGTTGTAGTCATTTATTAGAATAGATAGATTTGAGAACAAAGAAAAATAAAAAACAAAATGTCTATGAGTAAAAATTGATGCATCAAGTGGATGAGTGGATCCAAAACCCTCTTATTTTTATGTGATGTTTTTTTGGTTATTTAAAAAAAATGTTGTTTTTTGGTTGCTTGGTTAGATTGTTATAACCAACACCGTGAGTTTTATAAATCTTTGCCGTTCAGAATTTTTTTTTTGGGTAATTCTACGTGGTATCACCTAATACCATATATTTCTCACACCCGTGAAAACTTTAAAACTTATAATCATAACCGAATACTGGTATCGAATGTTCGGATTTAAGTTTGTTTGTGGGGTTGAGATTTGTTTACCATCACCACTTTACAAGTTGGTGGTTTTCATCTTATTAGTTTATAGACAGAATTACAAATTTTGTCCTTTAAAAAAGCCAATTTACGGTTTGTGTCCTTTGTTAAGTTTCTTTGCAGGCGGTGTATTTTAAACATTTTTTTCCTACACGTTATGTCCTTTACGCTAACTGGGTTAGAAAAACTCAGTTAAATACCCTCACATGAAAGCATGTGAGGGCATATTGGTCTTTTCGTCTACCCTGCAACTTCTTCTTCTTCTTCTTCTTCTTCTTCTTCTTCCATATCTCAATCAAAACCCTAAAATCATCTTTAATACGTCAAAATCAAAAGTAATTTAAATATTTCAAGATATAACCCACTGTCTCCAACCTCCCGTCACCGTCTTCCCCACTCAACTGCCGCCACCGTCTCCCAGCTCCAACGACGCCATCGTATCTCACCTCCACTGCAGCTAAAAACCCATTAAAACTCTATATATCTCTCTCAAAAATCCTTTACAACCACTGCATCTACTGTCTAAGACATCCACCGACGGCTACAGCGAACACAAATCGTCAAACTCTCGCCCTAATTCCTAAATTAGCCCTAATTAGGGGTAAGCTTGATTCATGGATCGATCGATATTAAAACCATTAAAGCCAAAAATCGAACCCTAGGCATAATTCTAACCTCAACGTGGTGGTGGAGGCTGCGCGTGGGTCGCCATGGTAATGGTGGCCGGAAAATCAATTGTGACGTCGATGGTGAGGACCGGACGGTTAAACTCTAACCTCAATAAATTTCATATATGCGAAAAGCATTGTGCAAGGTTTCCGATGACAGCTGGACGGTGGTGGAGGAGTAGCAGTATACCGGTGGATGGTAATGGCAGCCGGACTATGGTTGTCTTCAATTAGATATGGCGGACTGTAGCAGCCGGAGCTTATCGAGTTCGATTTTCGGTCGAATTGCGTCGAGAAGAAGCCGGAATTTGATATTTGAAGAACAGAGTGGAATGCCGAGATGGTGATAATGAATTAATGATAAATGATAATAATCTGGTTATTGTAAGTATGCGTTGATTAATTCCAGGGATTTTGGATTTTTTGTTATAAGATTAAGATTAATTATGTTATTTGGGCAATTTGTTTAATTGCTATTATTATTAATATGATTATATGAATTTGTTTTGAAAAAACCAATATGCCCTCACATGCGCCTCACGTGAGGGTATTTAACTGAGTTTTTCTAACCAAGTTAGCGTAAAGGACATAACGTGTAGGAAAAAAATGTTTAAAGTACATCGCCTGCAAAAAAACTTAACAAAAGGCATGAACCGTAAATTGGCTTTTTTTAAAGGACAAAATTTGTAATTATGTCTAGTTTATAAGGTTATTTCAAAGCTCCTTGTAAAACAGATGGCCAATGTAATAGCTCTGGTCTAGTGGTAAGTATGTTTTACCTTAGCGGTCTCCTTAGTAGGTTATAGGTTTGAATCTCTTGAGCATTATAGATAGTTGAAATTACGTCACATGTCTTGAAATATGATATTAACTAATTTTTATCCCCCGTGTTACGGGGTTGTTTTATATTATTTGTTTTTAATATTTATTTATTTTTTGAATTTTAATTTTTTTATTGTATGAAAGTTAATAATATACTTATGATTTGATAATAAATTGTGGTATAGAACAAAGTTCCTTGTGGGCCGTCAAATTCATTAGGGGGTCCCTATTATTAATGAGGTGGTGAACCAAGCAAAAAAGGAATATATTGCCTTATTAATTTTTAAAGACGACCTTGACTCCTTGAGAAGACGTTCAATACTGTTATTGTTATTAATAATTGTTATTTTCTCCATGCCATTATATTGCAATTTGGGTTTGCTTGAAGTGGTACATGCATCTTATAAGTGGTTCATGCATCGTAATAGAGTTATCGTAACATATTTATTCTTATAAACCAATTTATATCAAGTACAATAGTGTGATTATGTTTCAATAACATGGTTATGACTTACGAGGAAACCAGTTTTACGATTGGGTAATGTTATCTTTCTAATTGGGCATCTTAACTACTAATTTTTGTTTCGGTAAAGCGGAATTTTTATTAAGTGTCTTAACAAGACGCTAGAACTCAAAAATACATACAAAAATGTAATTTTTATTCGTTCGATCTTAGATATTTTGCCCGATTCCTACTACTAACCACACAAAAAGAAAACTACGAAATATCCTCAAATAGTATTTGTTTGTTGAGACATTTTTTCTCGAGTAACAAATCATTTCTGAATCTCCATAAGACCCATCACTGACATAAATAACCAACCCAATAAGATATTTCTTATGTTTTTGCATTTTCAACAATTCACACCACTTAATTGTAACATCCCGAAATTTCAAGTAATATTAATTATATTACTTAATAATAGAGGGAAAGTTTACTCGGGTTATCAGGAAATAAATAAAAGAATAGGAGTTGGTATGGGTCGGGCTAGTGTCGGGTAATGGACGTTGGTTATGGATTTGGATTAATTGAGATGAGTTAAATGAGAATGGGATTTCAGGGATATAAATACCCCCAAAATCCCAAAATATCTTCATTTTCACCAAACTCCCTAACACACACACACCACACACATACCGCCGCCGGACCGAAGGCAGATCCGGGCAGATCCGGCAGACCCGAGTGAGAGAGAGAGCGATTAGTGGTGATAAGCAAGTAAACGAGATCCAAACAAGCCTAAAAAGGTATGATTCTTGATCTTTGAAGTTTAAAGATCCAAGCTTTTTAGTGTATAAACGACCAAAAATGGTCGGGTAGCGTAGTGGGTGATATTGAACCATAGCAAGGGTGTTAAAATCGCTAGAAATGCCGATCAGAAACTAAAACAGCGGCTGTCTGGGCAACTTCGCCTTCATCTGGGCAACTTCGCCTTCAAAGCGACGAACTTCGCCTGCAAGCTAAGTTCGCCTGGCGAACTTAGCCTGATGGCAACTTCGCTGTAAAGTTAAGTTCGCCTAACTGGTAACTTCGCTTGAGGCCAAGTTCGCCTGATGACAACTTCGCCTGAAGCTAAGTTCGCCTGATGGCAACTTCGCTGTAAAGCTAAGTTCGCCTAGCTGGTAACTTCGCCTAAAGCTAAGTTCGCCTAAGGTTAACTTCGCCTAAAGTCAAGTTCGATTAGAAAATAAATTAAAAATCTAATGAAAAAAGTCAGCTCGACCCCAGCCAGGGGCTCTGCCCCTTGGACCCTGCTAGGGGCTGCCGCCACTAGACCCCGCTGCCAGGGGCGCTGCCCCCGGACCCCCGTTCGTGGTGGGTAGTAATTAAGATTAGAAAGATGTTATAAGTAGTGATAGTTAAATTGATATGTATACTTGTTATACAGTCAGCCGTGCACAACTGAAGAAAGGGATTACGATCAACGGAGAACGTAACCGTGTTCAGGTGAGTTTCTAGCCCCATTTACGTGTTACGTTTTCGGGGCTGTGTGCATACTCAATATGTTTGTTAATACACTTATCCTAAGAGATAAGTGTATGCCTTATATGGATAATGTGAAATATATGAATGATTGCTTGATGGTTCGTGAACGATCTTCGGATATTGCACGTACTGTCAGGTTGCAACGCTAGGAATAAGGTAAGTATGTTATTTATGTTTATGGGTATGAACATGATAGAGATAATAGAAGAAAGAAATGATAACGTATGGTTGTATGGTTACGAAGAGGGTACCGAGCCCTAGTAATACTCGAGGAATGTAGGGCGTAATGCTCTTTATAACGTAAGATATGAAAGTAAGATAATACAAAAGAAAGTAAGTACGAACGAAAGGATATAATTTTATGTGTATGCCGTGTATGGTATATGTGATCGATATGATTGATTGCTTGACGGTACGTGAACGATCTTCGGATATTGCACGTATCGTCAAGGGAAGTGACTAGCTCCTTACATGGATATTAAATAATTAAGTATAGTGTTGCTTTTATGGAAGGTATAGTGTTCCTTCTATGGGTAGTATAGTGTTCCTCCTATGGAAATTATATATGGTAGGGTAATGGTAATGGTTCTTTTAATAAATATTACGTGACGATCCTCCTATGGATATTTATACAAGGTTAAGGTAGTAATATGTGTCTTCGGATACGGGAAGTAATATATGGGAATAAATTGTATGATACCTGATTAACTAGAACTCACTCAGCGTAGCTGACTTTTAGTATGCACGCAGGTGAGCCGATTACAGAGCTAGTAAGAGGATGACGCATGGCATGGATTGAACGGCTGTCATCTGAAGAAAGAAGTAAAGATGTTTTGAATATAAGTTTTGTGTTATGGTATCAAAGAAAAGATTTAATGTTTTGTAACAAATGATTGATGTTTATATTCCGCGAAAAGTTTTAATAAACTCTGATTTGAAGGACTGTGTTTACGAGTAAATCCGACGCTAAAGTAGGGCTACCGGGTTCGGGGCCTTACATTAATCATCTCACTGGGTATAGTAGACGAACCCAATGGAAGACCCAACCAAGACGCATAGAGATTCCAAATCCAAATAGCAACCCGACATATATCGAAAAAACAGTCACCGGGTCTCCACCTCATACAAAACGGACATAGAGTATTCTGTTTATATACACATTTTCCCTCCAATATATTTTTAGCAGGCGATCTATCTATTAACACCCTCCGATCATAAATGTTAACTTTTATAGAAAGAAATTTAAACCAAACTACCTTTCTTATACCCGTCTAAAAATATAATCATCATTAACCATCTAACACTTATTACCTTGAATTCCAACATATCTCCAAACTTTTCAAACCCACCTATCAATTAAATCATTTTATATATCATTTTCTAGATTGAGTATGTGAGTGAAAAAACTAGTAGAATACACACATATATATATATATTATATCACACACAACATATATACATATATATATCACACACAACATATATACATATACAAATAGTAATATAATAACATATATATATACACATATATATATATATATATCTTACACACACACATATATATATAATAATATAAACCAACCAAAACAACAAACATGCTGGGGCGAGAAAAAGACCCCGACACCCGCCCCCGCCCCGCCCCTTATCGCCTGGGGGGCGGTGTTCTAGCCCCATTTCGCCCCAAAAATCGCCTAAGCCCACGCGTACTGCACATGGCGTTACGGGTATCTAACAAATGCTAATTCTGAACTAAAATTAGTCGCATCGAATTTCATATTATAAAATTATTCGAATCATATTTTTCAAATTCAAAAACTTTAAAGCTGAAGTCGAATTCGATTCAAGACTCAAATACTCATCACTTATTTTTATTAATTAAGTACGAGTTATAAAAATATGAAGTTAGTTGCCAATAATTTTTTTTCTTTACTCTAATCCAACTATATATATATTTATAAAGTATTTGACTAATGCAGTGATAAGTTATGGTTGGCCTCCAAATATACATCTATTTAATAGTCAAGTTGGATGTCTAACATCAACTCATATTAATGCTTGTCACCTTAACTAAATCAAACACTAGCTAATAGTATAATACCAAGCAAACAAGCACCTAGCATATTAATTAATAAATTATTTAAATTTCATATACTTGAGTCGTGGACGATTCATAACTTTTGAGGCATGCTTTCTTTAATATTCTTTTTAACAATATATAGTAATGTGTAGTATGGAAATATGGAAGAGTTAAAAACCTAACGTTTGGGCCGAATTTATTTAGTTAAAAACCTGTGTTTGTGTCTTGAACTCTTGGGCAAGTTAATAAAAATGGTTTAAACATGACTTATTTAATAATTCGGTTGGATTATTTCTTAGCTAGGACAATGTTGCTACAACAAAGATAAGACCAATGATAGTGAATGGACTGGTTAGGCTAACAAGCTTCAAGGTTCAGGTTATCCTAACGCAGGTCGTGGTGTCCCTCTACGTTTGCAAAACGTAGAAGGAGGTTCACTAGTTTGTTGTTGATTGTTGTAGTTCACCGAAGATCCAGAACCGTAATGTTTGGAATCGGTTATTGGATGAAGTTCTTGGTGAAGCTATGATGTTTGTGAAGTAAGAAAAAAAATAAGCAAGGAGCCTATTTCTCAAGGAAGAAGAGAATATCAGGGAGAAGGTGTTATCTCCAAATCTGATGATGTTGTTATGGCTAAGTCCTCTTTTCCAGGGTTCAGGTTATCCTAACGCAGGTCGTGGTGTCCCTCTACGTTTGCAAAACGTAGAAGGAGGTTCACTAGTTTGTTGTTGATTGTTGTAGTTCACCGAAGATCCAGAACCGTAATTGTTTGGAATCGGTTATTGGATGAAGTTCTTGGTGAAGCTATGATGTTTGTGAAGTAAGAAAAACATCATCATGTACTATAGCACGTGGGTACTTGTTTACATAAGTTTGGGCTGGAAATGAAGCTTTTAACCCTTTTAGCATTAATGTGTGGAAACCATTTTATTAATTCCTTGGGCTACCCTCGTCATCAGACAACAAATGAGTCAATAATATGAAGGCATGTATTATTATAGCTAGCATTTTTAAACTGTGTGTTACATAAATTTTGTCAAATGATAAAAATAAATAGAATCCATTATTTGAAATAAATAAACAAAATAAAAGGTAAAAAACTGAATATATTGTATTAGCAACAAGAATAAGAAGTCTATAATCTTAAATTTATAAATTTTAGAAAATCTCTTATATAAAACATTTGTTGTTTTAACACAAGTATTCCCTTCGTGTGGGAAAAAATTTGGACATCAAAAGAACATACCAACCATAGAAAAAGATTGTTCTTGTATATTTTCTACTTGCTTCATCTTCAATCAATATTTTACTTCTAATTTTTGTGACTATTTTATAACCTAATTGCCAAAATGATGTTAACCGTTTCGTTCGAAAGTTTTATACGTAGTGTAAATTTACCCGTTTTTCGTCCGAAGATTTAAGCCCGCCCTCGCCGTTTATAAATTTTGTTATACGTGTTTTAGTCCGGCCCTTCAACGTTATCGTTCAAGCTTCGCCGCTGAGGGTTACGATGACACCGGTGATTCCATTGGGACCGAGGAGGCACCCATCAATGACCACCATGGCAATCATTCCTATTTCCCTTGTTCCTAGATGGTAGATTGATCTTGTTAAAGCCTTTTAGTTTGAGTCTAATTAGGATAGGAGTCTTGGTGAACGTATTAGAGCAAATTATAGTTTAGTATA